>NW_020653391.1:2296808-2352596 GCF_003589595.1 Hyposmocoma kahamanoa | reverse complement strand
AACCTTTGGCCTTAACGTAGGCGTGCTTAGCATTTGAGCGATAGCCGCAAAGTTGAAATCTATGTACAGCTGGAAATGCTAATTCTCACGTGATTATCGCTAAGCAGCCTAAAGGTGCTTTTCCACCGGCAAGACGAGACAAGGATTGAAATTTGTTTGGCAAAATTCCAATTCTCTCCCAGCGCATCTTGATGGAAATTGTCTGGATTGACGAGGCTATCCTCGTGACGTGGATCGAAACACGATGCGTGAATCGAAATATATCTTGATGTAATATTGAACCGTATTGCTGTCTACATAGAGTTGCATCGGAATCATGATTTCTCTCATCTCACATGACTTCGCGTGCGAGATTGTAAGGTATCTACGATTTGAGATTTAAAAAAAAGATGGCGTCATCTGATTCTTCTTCCATTAACATATTTACTAATAATCATTTACGAGACATGTTAATTCAACCGTGTGTTTATTGCAAAATAAACTAAAGAACACTAAATCGTCACTATCCACAACCACAGTTCGAGCTCGCGTGGGCAATGATCTGTGGCAACTTTTGGTAGAAATGGGCCGGCGAGATTTCAATTCTCGTATTGCCTCGCTGGCAGGTAACCGTTTTAATACTACAACTACAGATCGATACGGAGTTGATGTTAATAATAACCAATAATCACAAAGGAAAGGTAGTAATGGTCAGGTCACAATTCCTTTATACGGTATTTCAGATTCTTTAGATTGACCGTCAACGGTTATTAATTTTACGACACATCTAGCAGGATATATGGGGTAGTTGAAGCTGTTAACACCCTTGTACCAACCTTGACCTAATTTGAAGAAAAGAGAATTTAATATAAGTATTTTTTTTTTATTGAGAGCAAATGTCTCGCCTGTCTACAACAGTTGCAGTACCGCTCAAAGATTTAAATCGCAAAGATCTGAGGGGCGCTGCCACTACCCCGGTCACCCTGAGACATAAGTTGGAAAGTAAATTATTTACGACAAATCGCGTAGTTGAACGTGTCATTATGTTTATTTTTTCATCGAAAGAAAAAGTTAGTTGCACTACATTCCATCGTCAAGTTCGAATTTCAAAAACCTTTTTTCACGCTAGCGTGGAAAAACGCTTTTGTGCGCTGATTTATAATGAGAAAGAAAGCCTTTCCGAGCTAGTGAGATGAAAAAATACTTTTTTAATAATGGCGGTAGTTGATTGATGGTATAGTTGATCTTATCGAGTGTAGCTCTCGTCAATTAATTCCACATTTTCTGTCTTGAGGTTTGGTAGTCTATCTCTCACCAGCGATTTTTGCGTGGCACAATTCCATATGGTCCTTTATATTTCACTATTTTTAGTATTATTGGTCTTCACTATAACGAAGAAAAACCAATTCGGCCACGGTGTTGAGTTTCGAGGATCTGACACTATCCTCTATCGATCCACACTGAAACAAATGTTCCTCATTTATTGCACGAGTTAGAGGTCCTTGACGGAATGGAATATATAGCGAGAAAATATATAAATAAATAAGCTTGATTAGGAAGAGCAAGGTCTTTAGGAGCTTTCAATTACTCGAGGTACTACGGAATTCTAAATGGGTTAAATCGCTAAGTATACGTTGTATAACATGGTGTACAAGTATACAATTAACCGTTAAGAAGGATTTACATTCATACTACCGACAACGAAATATTTCCTACGTTTAGTAATGCTGGAATAATATACCTATGCATATCAGAAATGCGTAGTTTAGTAGCAGTAGAGCTCCTTGTGACAGAATTCGTCCAGAGTGACACTGCCACCTTACCTATTTCTGCCGCCAAGCAGTAATGTCAGTATTACTGTGTTCCGATTTTGAAGGGTAAGGGTGCTGGTGAAATTACAGACATATGAGACTTGTCAACTTATGTTCCAGGGTGACGGACGCAGTAGCAGTGCCCCTCAGATCTTTGCGATTTAAACTATGAGTTCTGGACAAGTCCCGAAAACCTGGAAGCTTGCAAATGTACTGCCTGTACCTAAGAAAGGTAGTCATGCCGACCCATCTAATTATCGACCGATCGCAATCACCTTCATACTCTGTAGGACTATGGAACGCGTATTGAACAGCCGTCTCCATGGATACCTCGAAGATTCTTCTCAGTGATCGACAATATGATTTTCGCCGTGTTCGATCTACTGGGGATCTTCTTGTGTATGCCACATATTTATGGGGCGAGGCTGTCGACAAACGTGGTGAATCGCTTGCCGACATTTCAAAGGCCTTTGATAGGGTTAGGCATGATAGCCTGTTAAACAAGCTTCCAGCTTACGGAATTCCTGTTGGCTTTTGCACTTGGATAAGCGATTTTCTGAAGAATAGATCAATCCGTGTTGTTGTAAATGGTTGTAAAAAATTACTCGTCTGCTCCTCATGGTATAAATGCCGGTGTACCTCAGGGATCTGTCCTCTGCGCCACTCTATTCTTGCTGCATATCAACGACCTGTTGCTGATTCCCGGTATCTTTGGTTACGCAGACGACATCACAGTGGTAGAGAGTTATATGCCAGACGTCCGAGACAATAGCGAAGAGATCCGGTGTAAGCGAGAGGTGATGGTCACCCGGTTGAACCTGACCCTGAAAGCGGCTTCCGACTGGGGAAATGCGAACAGGGTCAGGTTTAATGCGGCTAAAACACAGGCGTGTCTTTTCACATTAAAACGGAGTCCCCTACACCTTACTCCGACTTTCCGAGATCCGTATCCGTGCCGATAAGGGACCACCTTGAGCTACTTGGTCTGGACTTATCATCCAACCTCAACTTTGGGCGATAAATCGAGTGCTTGGCGAAAACTGTTGCCAGAAAACTAGGCATACTTTTACAAGGTATGGCGGTCCTCCACTCCTGAACAGCTTTTAAATCTGCATAAAGCACAATTTCGATCATGTATCATGCCCATTACCAGTTAGCTGCCTTGGACTCGGTGGAGAGAAAAGCAAAGAGACTTATTAACAACAATTCTCTTGTGGAGTCGAAGCTACAATTCTCAGCCATCGCAGAAAAGTAGCCTGCTTGTCGCTTTTCTGTCGGATATATTTCGGGGAGTGTGCGCAGGAACTTTTCAATTTAGTTCCACCTTCACGGTTCCTTCTTCGGTCGACTAAAAAGTCCGGAGCACTCCATTATTATGTCGTGGATATTCCACCTATTCACACTAAGCGCTTTGCTTCCTGCTTTCTGATGCGTACGGCAAAGGAATGGAATATTCAAGGCTATTGAAGGCTAGAGTGAATAGGCTCAGGCATCGTCGATCACATCGTCGCTTAACATCAGGTGAAATTGTGGCCAAGCGTGTGTCTATTATATATCAATAAAAAACTGTTATGGACAAGCGTGTTCGTCCCGTCACATGATATAATTAAAAAAATGTTTGTTTTCAAAAAATTGCTTAAATTATTTTTTTAATCTTCAAAAATATCCATCGCAACTGATGATGTGCCGAGGACACTTGCATCTATTAGTCATATCGTATAATGATGCACAAAAGGAGCTTCTGCGCAGGACGGACCATTCCTTCCCTCGTCTTCCCTGGGCGGCAATCGACGAGTACCTTAAGTTGTTAAACAAATCCTTTGGCCACAACCAAACCACGATGGCAAGCATTACGATAAGAAGAGGAAGTCGTTTACTTAATTGTTACCAAACTTTTTAGTCATCTGAATGAGAATTTCCTTTTCGGAGAGGCTCCGACACTACTTGGAATGTCACAAAAAAATTTACCATACCTGAAATTGACCCGTAGATGACGAATTCCGGCCGCCAAGTTGGACAATTTTGACCCGCTCAATCGATCCAATATAACAAGCGCACAATTGAGCAATTCTGCAATATTTTTGTCTAATTCACATATCACGCCCAAATATCCTGAAAAAACCCGAAAAAAAGCATCAAAAAAGTAAGTACAAAATTTATACCGGCGCCCAACGCCGCACTGAAAAATATCGCTAATATTTTTCTGCAAGCTACATAGTTTATAGCGTAATGTTTTAGACTTTATCGGATCAGATTATTAATGTAATTATACGTTTAGGTTTAAAAAACAGATGTAGAGGTTAATTATTATTATAATTTTTCAATCCGGAACTTCGACGCTGCTTTCTAGCAGAAATGTGTTTAAATTGGTGACACTCGGAGAACTCGGTAGGGATAAATACAATAGTTACCACAATTATTGACATTCAACCATTTTGCCATTCAATACTAATGGCATTAGTAATTGACCACCATCGATAGGTCAACAGGTCTTCCAACAGTTATGGATGAGAACCTACGGAACCAATAACAAATAGCTATAATACGCTTGACCTCTAGACTGTACTAGGGTTATTTATTGACATTCCATTTGATTCAATGAGTCTTTGGAGTTCAAGATTAACTTAACATTGATTCGGTGTTGTTACTTCGGGATGTTTCAAATATTTTCTCACTGCAGTCATTCTGTAAGAAATGTTTTAACTGGTAACATTTCTCCAAGGTTTACACCTTGGAGAAATGTGTTGTAAAATAAAAATAAAGTAAATCACATTTATTTCTCCACAAAATACATTCTTTTTTTTTAATTTATTTGGTCAGTCAACAATTGTTACTCCAATAAAACGTCAGAAAACATCCATGTAAAAAACTTAAAGCTAAGTGCACAATCTATTATAGACCAAGACTACATGCACAATAAATTATTGCAGAGTAAAAAGAAACTTACAAAAAGGAAAGCGTAAACATTAATTTAACTATGTAAATCACTTACAAAAACAAATAGTGTTAATAACTTAAGACTAAGCGAAAGCATAAAAAAGAAGCACTTTAAAACTAATAGACTAATAGAGAGAAACTAATAGAGAGGTTAACGACTCAGCAATGCCGATTTTGAGTCCTCACCTGTAGCTAGCTATTCGCAACAGGTGCTGTACCAGGCCAAATCAAAATAATCTTTTATTACGCTTGAAATCGTCACATTGGTTAAACTCTAGCGCTCATTCGTAAGGCAGATTCCCCTGAGAAAAATAAGCAAGAAACTCTAGGGGTTGCTCTGCGTAAACTAAACCCGTTGGTGTCTCGTAATGCGTTGAGGCAGGCGTACTTTGCGCACTTCCACTCAACTATGACTTATGGTGTTATTCTGTTAGGCAATTCGACGCTGACAAGGTAACGCGTATACAAAAGCGAGCGTTACAAACTATGGTTGGCATAACCCAGAGGCAATCTTGCAAGCCGCTGTTTGGTGTACACCGAATAATGACCCACTAGTCGGAATATGTTTTTGAGGTTATTATGTTCACACTTAGCACAGTTTGGGCGAGTGGAGGTGATGGGTGGGTCCTATAACCCGCGGGTTATAGGACCGACCTACTATGAGCACCTACCTGCCGAACTAAAAAATTGAATGTTATGAGGAAACGTTCAGGTGCAGACTGAAGAACCTTTTATTGGAAAAGTCCCTTTACTCAGTAACAGAGTACACTCAAAGTACTTAAGAAATAATTAAATTATTATATTTATTAATGAATTTGACATTCACCGTATTATTATACTGTAATATACATTTATTACTTATTAAGAATCCATATTGACATTTCCTGTATACACTTGGCATTGTTAGTTTCATTCAATTATTTATTAGTTTTAATTAATTATGTTGATTTTGTATATGTACACTATTGTGTACTTATGACTCACTATTATATAATTATTTCTTCATTATTTCGTAAACTGACGCTCACTTTTCGAAGAGTAGTATAAAATGGCATGTAATTGTATTTGTACGAAATTTTGAGAGAAATAAGCTAATCTAAACTTTGTAAATAACATTTGTACACATTCAACATTTACAATATATATTTTTTTTTGCTTTCAAACAAAAGAGATCGAGACTACCTCCATGAGCTGAACGAGTTAACACCACGGATTTTTGTCATCCAAGTACGCAGAAGTTGCATAATAACCTTTACTATAAAAATTTTGTTTCACTATAGTTTTAAACCTCATGAATGGCGAATTTTGTATATCATCAGAATCTTGTTATAGAAGCGTATACATTGACCGTTAAATAAATTTGTGACTTTGTGAAGACGACTATGCCATATAGCTAATAAACTATATCTACTTTAAGTAATAACTACAGTAATAAGTTTAAAGGCTGTCCGTGTAAAGTAATTTTTTATTTATTTAACCTAAAATATAAAATTTTGTACTGTTAGTGGTTTTAATTGGGAAGCTTCTACTCGATTTCTGTACGAATAGACATAGTTTTTTAAACGTAAACAATGTTGTTGAGTGTAAAGCTATACCTATCTATATAGTACTCACTATTCTATATTAAGTTCTTAGCTTTTCTCCTTGTTCTATTTTAAACCTAGGTTATAAGAATATTACCATTGAAAGTGAAATTTTAGGTTTAAAATGGAAAATAGTAAGTTTCTCGGATCTAAGTCGTATATATATTCCCGTATGATTAGTGACCGTCCCTACCGACCCTTAATATGTGAGTATACGAGAAGGGCACTATAACTTGATGTCCTGACCCCGGATCAACCAAGTGTAGGGTTGTCACAGATCGTTGTCATTGACTTCATCTTTCATTTTTGAACGAACAATCCATGTAACCATGAGAGCTGTAAAGAACTTGTAACGTTGTTTGTTTGAAAAAACAAATACCTATACGTCATTTGTGTGTAGTAATACACAATGTGTGTAGTAATTCAGACCCAGACAATATTATTCCTGTGGTCACATTAACAATCCGTGTATATTATAATGAAAACATCGTATAGGTATGGGAAAATCCGAAACTATTAACTACGGGGAAACTGTCTTAGTGACATAAAAATTAATAAATAATATAAGTAAATTGATTATTTTTGTAGTTCCGATCGACGCAGTTTCATATAAGGATCATTTCATTGTATTGGAAGAAAAAACAGGGATAGCGGCAGCTGATCAAATTTAATAAAAACTTTTCACGGCCAATCGAAATATAAATTAAAACTCCTTTGAGATACATTTTTCGATTTGTTGGACGTATAAACTCCATTGGTGTAAACTTTTAAATTAGGTTTAGGACGCTTATTTAAAAATGCACAACGTTCAAACCATGTGCTTTTTTTTAATAATGAAAGAATTTTAGTAGAAGAAGAGAATTTTAGTAATAATGAAATAATGAAAAGCGCGCGCGACTGTCACTGGCGTTTAGACACGTTGCAAGAAAATTTCGAATTATTAAACAATTCGAGCTTCTACATTTCAGAGGTTCCGGGGTATATTCCCGAGTCGGGAGAAATATGATCTATATTTATTTCTCTCGTGAGTTTGGGTATATATTTGTGCTTGTCTATGTGTGTGTTCATGGCACCCGCGATACAGGATGTCCCTAATGCAGGGCGATGAGGGTGTGCGTTATTATTATCATAAATAAAACGAAACGTTGATTATAGGAAATGAAACTGTTTTTGCGGATTTAGATAGAAAAATTGTTTTTTCAAACAAACCGACGTTTCGGGCCCTGTACAGGTCCCATGGTCACGGTTGACAAACAAATATTACGCAATATAAATAATATATACGCGATTTAAATCCGGAAAAATAGTTTCATTTCCTATGTGTAACAATCGCGAAAACCTAATAACTCGAAACGTTGATTGTTTGAAAAACAAATAAATATATATATAATCTCAGTACAGTACTAAAAAGACCGACCTCAAAAGTACGTGGAATTGCATCTATTTGCTAAGTTTTATTGAAATATGGGGATGTTTAGTTCGTCACTATACAGGACTTGGCAGGAGATGATATAAATCGATTCTCACTACTCAAAGTATATTGGGAGAGAAAAACGCCTTGAATTGGAGAATAGCAAAACCAACCATTAAAATAATTGCTCCTTAAGTAAAATTTAGGCGCTATTTATAAAAATGAATGTTCATGCGTGATCAGCCACCCTAAGAGGTGGATGATTTTCTTCAAAATGAAATATGACCACTATGGAGGTACGAGGGGTTTCCAACAAAAAAGAATCATGAAAATCTGTTAACAAATACCGGAGTCATCGCGTAACATACATATAAAAAAACATACAGTCGAATTGAGTACCTCCTCCTTTTTTGAAGTCGGTTAATAATAAATAAATAAATAAATATATAACGCACACTCTCACCATAGCCCCGCACTAGGGAAACCCCGTGCCCCATGGAAACCATACACACACATAGATAACCACAAATTACTACCAAACTCACGAGAGAAATAAATGTAGGTCATACAAATAATTCTCCCGGTCCGGGAATCGATCCTGGGTCCTCTGCGTGGCATGATAACCGTTCGGCCACGGAGGCAGTAAAAATATACACGATTTAGATCCTAAACAATAGTTTCATTTCCTATATTAATAAATGTTAATATTAAAATAAACAAAAAAAATTAAACCTTAATTATTATATAATCATTAGTTTGAATGAGGAATATAGAAGTATTTTGTAATAGATAATACCGATAAATTTTAATAAGATTCTATTTCACCAAAAGTGTTGCTGCCCGGACCCTTGGCCATCTCTGCTGACATGTGAGAGAGAATTTCGATTTTATTTCGTTATTAAAAATGTTCTTGCAAATGTCAGGCGTTTGTCCGGAATATACATACTTCGGAATAGTAACCATATAGATACACAACGTGACCATACGTCCAGCTTTGAGCAGGACACTGCCGCTTTTAAGCTTCGTGTCCCGCTGTCCCCAAAATACTTAACAATGTTCCGCTTTGACAAAATAGGTTACACGTGACATTATTTTTTTAAAAAGGCGAAAACGAATACAAACGTCGCCAGACTACACAAGATTGGTTACTTTTTAATTTTTGATCATGAAACATTTTTAGTTCTTATTAAATGTTTTATTTTTTAGAACAATAATAAATGTACTGGCGTCTTTCTCTGCGGGAAAGAAATAACGGTCACGTTACCTATACATCATACACCTGAAAATTATCACAAAGTCGTAAAGCCCTATTCGGCTAGCAGTGAGGGATCAGCGTGAAACTAAATACCTTTTAAGTGGCACTCATCTTAATAGTCACGAAGCCGCGCGGTCTGAGATATCCCAGACTGCGCGGCGGACACATTAGGCCTTATTCAGAGTGGCGGCGGGCGCGGGTGCGTTTAATTCAAATGTACGTAGACGCTCGTTGCGTTCACAGCAGCATCTGTAACCGGTAGATCTATTGGCTCGGTCCGCCCGTACCTTTCACGCGATTTCGACGTGTGGATCTACCCACTCGTAGCCGCTTCGGCACTGTGAAAGGGAAGATGCCAAGACCCGCGCGCCCGTACCCGTCGCCGCGACCGCGCCTACACTCTGAATGAGCCCTTATAGACTTTGTTAGTACAATGTTTATCCAAATGTTAACGGTAGATGTAATTTTTTAATATAATTTATCTGTTGCTGTATTTGTTTTTTCAAAACATTAATAAAGTATGCAAATATCATAATCCTTGGTATAATAAAGCTACATGTCATCTTACATCAAAAGTGTAAAAGCACTTTTGATGTAAGATGACATGACCACATGAAAGTAGATAATAAAAATTACGTTAAGTTAAGTTACGAATTATAATGAAACTCTATTAAAGCTAAATCTAAAAAGCCTGTTAAACCATAAAAAAGTTATCGATTAATTTGTAACTATGGAATTGATTTGCTATTCCGCGAATCCAGAAGATCTCTTCATCATCAACCTATTTGAAAAGGTTGTAAACCGCCAAGATGGCGCAATAATGATAGATTACGCGGTCAACATGTATTTATTGTAAAGGTGAAGAAAGGAAGAAAGGCTGTAACAATTAAAATAGTATAAAAAAAACCGGCACAATTTTGAAAAACCTTACCCCGAACGGGCCATATTTTTTATAAATATTACTTAGAATTGTTTCTGAGTGTTCGATCTTTGTATTAATAATTTCACAAAAATAATTGAATATCAATTTAATTAAAAATTTAAAATACAGTGAATAGTGACATCTCTCGCCAGGACTGGTAGCTGCAAAGGTACTAACTGAGTGATAAATCTTTCATAGATTTCTCATAGATGGCGCTACGACTAAAAGTCGTTGAAAAACCAAATACAAAGACACGACGCAAGCACATAGAAAAATTCGTGAGGTCCGTTGATTCGTTCGTGGCTTAATTGGAATAGCGTCTGGCACGGTATGCAAGAAGACGTCGGTTCGAATCCGACCAGATCGAAGGATTTTTTTCTGAGTGTTCGATCTTTGTATTAATAAAAATGACCGTCCACTTCGCTCCTCTCAAACCCTTTCTTTAGAAATGCCCTCCCATTCTTCTGATTTTTTCTCTAACTCTTTCACTGTTTCTGCTATCCGATTGTGGAATTCTCTCCCTGAAAATATTCGACGATCCCCCTCTTTACATACTTTCAAACGACGTGTCAAGGAGCACTTCCTTGAGCAATGATTTCTTTCCCTTTCTGCCTTTAATGTCCTTGTTCTGTTGTTATTATAATCCTTCATCATAATATAATAAGTAAATATTTTTATAATTATTTATTTATGTATTTACATTGATATCATTATGTATTTATTTTTTTTATTTATTTACTTTAAAATGATATATTATTGTGTTTATTATTAATATTTATTTATATTATATACTATATTTATTATTAGTATTTATTAATATTGTTTCTCAATCTATCACTGTGGTATCTTGTATCTTGGTTGCACCCCCTTCTAAGTACTTTTCCTATCCTAAGGTTGCCTGGAAGAAATTGCTACTTAGCAATAAGGCCGCCTGTTGTGCGTATGTTTATCTGTACATGTGTTTATGTTCGTGTGTTTATCTGTGCAATAAAGTATATTCAAATAATGTTATTTAGGTTACTTGATTTTACTTTTTTCGGAAACTGGTAAACTGATCAAAATTAGTGGTGAAGACGAGTAGGAGTGCTCGCTTGGTGACGATGACGGAACGAAACAAAGTGAGAATGACGAGGCAAAGCAATTAAAGAACGATTCAAAATTTGAAAATAATTAATGGCCAGGAACTTGTGCTTCAATAAAAAGGCGGGATGACGATGGATGAGGTCGCATCGACACACATTTATACATCCCACTGTTGGGCATAGGTTTCCTCACAGGGCCATACTCCGCCACGCTGACCACTGGGTCAGCGTGCAGTTTGGGGACTTCACAAGTTTTCCGAGAGTTGTGAACTTTCTTCGACATGCAGATTTCATCGCGATGTTTTCCTCCATCGACAGGCTCATGGTAACTTTCGCACATCAACTCAGAAGTCTTACGCCCGGATTCGAACCCACGGCCTCTGCTTGTGAGGCGATAAGTCAAACTAACGCCACCACAGCTTCAAGAAGAAGTCTTGGTTCGCTGATTTTCAAATTAATTTATTTCCATTTTTATTAACATGGATTTTCGCAAAATAACGCCTGAATTTATCAGCTATATATTTCGAAAAAGTTTTAAGCATTCCTTTTAAAGAATTGTCATTTTGCAGATGTCGCCTTATTACAACAAGGGTGATATATTTTTACAAAAACATGTCGTATAAAGTTGGGCCTTTTTGTATGGCAATTTACAAACTTTACGATTTGTGTAATTTCGAACCTATATAATTTAACGGTAGACTGATAAATTACACTGTCGATGTTAGTTTCTAAATCGTGTCAACTAAATGTCACTGAGTTTGATTAAATAACGTCCTATTCCGAATAAAACTTCGTTTCACACCCTTCATGACAAATAAACTGTCTCTATGGTTTCGGCACAAAATTCCCAGTAATACACATATGTCGAGCGGATAATACCTATTTCTGAATTCTCTGAATCATTAAATATAAAAGGCAAAAGTCAAAACTAAATAGTTACTGCAATATTAAGCTACTGTGAACTGCCTCCGTGGCCGAACGGTTACGCAGAGGTCCTGGGTTCGATTCCCGGGCGGGAGAAATATTTGTATTGCCTGCATTTATTTCCCTCATAAGTCTGGGTGTAATTTGAAGTTGTCTATGTGCATGTCCATGACACCCGCGACGCAAGGTTTCCCTAGCGCGGGGCTATTAAAATAAAAAATAAATAAAGAAAAAATACTAAATAGGTAATTTACAATAGAATCAGAAAAAATCTCAAATTTTGCTAGAACGTACATGTTTCTATAACTAAAACGACCCTACGGGGCGTGGTCGGGCATGGATTACGGGGTGTGCTTATGCTCTTCGGTGGCACAGCGGTTTGCACAATGAGCTCTTGAAGAACAAAGTCCTGGTTCGATTCCCGATTTGGTCAATTGAAAATTGTAATATTTTTAATCTGTTATGCTAACACCAATCACACCTCGTGACATCATAATTATGTAGGTAGCTAGGCAAAGACACGTCATCGTATTCAGAGTACGCGTATTATCTTTTTTCTTCTCCATTTAACAACTTTACCAAAAACCTGTAAAAAATTCGAATTGAAGCCAATAAATAATCAATCAATCGCAATGAAAATTTTACGAAGTGGCTACCGCCATCTTGTCCACCTTGTTTACCTATAAATGATGTCACGCATTCCATATCGAATGACAGTGCCGTTTGAGCGGCAATTTCTCTTTAATTATATTTAAATATAGTTTTGGATACTTCAAAAGCTTTATTTGAATAAAATAATATGGAAAAGAAACTTTTTTCCGGATTTAAATCGCGTATATTTGATTTTTCAAACAAACCTACGTTTCGGGCCCTTTACAGGTCATAACTGGTTGAAGACTGTACCATCTCAGTCAACCGTGACCATGGGACCCGTAAAGGGCCCGAAACGTCGGTTTGTTTGAAAAAACAAATATACGCGATTTAATTCCGGAAAAATACTTTCATTTCCTATGTGTAACAATCGCGAAAACCTAAGAACTCGATAAAATAATATGTTTCTAGGTTATTTATGTCCATTATGGTAAATTTTATAAACTATTTTGTCCGATTTATTTGACGTGGAAAAATGTGTATTAGTTTTATTTGGTACCGCAGAGAGGGTTCTTTTTTATGATACCCAATGACGGGACCAACAAGTCGTACGACCAGCTTTAAGCGACACGTCTGTCCATAGCAGTTACAGAGCCACTCAGAGCTTTAAATTGCAAAGATCTGAGAGACATTGCCACTGTGCCTGTAACCTTGAGACATAAGTTGACAAGTCCCATGTGCTTAATTTCACTAGCACCCTTACCCATCAAAACCGAAACACAGTAACGCTCACATGCTAGGCGGCAGAAATGTGCCCGGGGGGGGTTTTAGTGGGGTAGGCCCTCAAGTCTGGAGGGAGAGTCCCCACATAACCCCTGAGTCAGGGGTATCCATAAAGATTTCCCCCCGTCAAAAAAAAAAAAAACAAAAGGCGGCAGAAATGTAAGGTAAGATGACAGAATTTCCCTGGACGAAGTCTTTCACAAAGAACTCTATTCCTACTAAAACTCTTTGACCTTTACGTGACGTCACTAATCTTATAAAAACCACGTCTGCTACTCCCAGTTTTATTCAAACTCTGATAGATTCAGGCAGCCGCTCTGATAAGAACTCAACTACAAGAACGAATCGATAGTACCGACGTGTCTGTTATATAAACTTATTTCATGAAAGACATTTTGTATTTGACCGCTGATGGCCTTGTCTGCGCCACCGGACAAATGAGCGAATTGAAGACCTATATAATCTGACACAATCAAAATTTGACCGAGGCAGTCAATATTCGAAGGAAAATCTTGACACCACTTTGCAGCATTTATGTAAAATGGGTCAATGCCATCTAGCGGGTTTTTAGGTAAAGTAAAGCAAAGTTGCTTAGACAATTACATTTTTATAAAATTGCCTCTAAGATTGGGTGAATCAAAAATTGTATTGTTTTTTAACCCGTGTGTCATACTTCGTTTAGAGGCATACCACAGAATAATAAAAGTACGTATATACTAGGTAGTACCTAGATGGATACCAACTTACAAAATTAAATTAGTAAGTTTCCTACCCTACCCTACATTTAAATAGTAACAAAGTAAATAATTCTTTTTTCAAATAAAATTACGGATGGAAAGAACTTAGTAATTATACCAATCGGTCAATACAAGTCATATATTTTTTAGATACATACAAACGTCTGCGCGGACGAAGTCGCAGGTAAAAGCCATTGTTTTTATTTTTTATTTACGTTTTAGTATATAATGCATATGAAAATTTTACGCGGACGAAGCCGCAGACAACAGCTAGCCTATTGTATAAAATAGGCTTCTTAGAGTTATTTTATTTAAACCTATTGTAGCAACTACTGCGATTCGCACCATCATCCGGCTCGAAGGACCAAAATATGTAAAGTACTGTAATATAGTATAAATCCATGGGATTCGGGTGCTATTGGAGTGTGAGCAAGATCAAAGGAAATATACTAACAGTTTGTTTGAATGACAATATATAGTACGAAAACAGGAACAATAATGACAAATAGTAAGAAAAAGGTGCCAAAAACAAGTACATTTAAATTTAGAATTTTAACATAAAACTAAACTGTTAAAAAGACTATATAAAATGTATTGAGGACCTCCATAGTAGAGTGCCTTACACACTGGTTTTGATGTTGTCGCCATCTCTGAGGTCTCGGGTTCGATCCCCGGCCGGGTCAATGTAGAAAACGAATTTTTCTATATTGTCATCGGATTTCCGATTTGTTTCCGATTTCCATAACACAAGTGCTTTAGTTACTTTGGGATCAGAGCAACGCATGTGAAGTTGTCTAATATTTATTTATTAATTATTTATGTACAAAAAAAGATTATATCCATTTCTATTTTCATCACTTTATCGTTGATGGCGCGCTTTGTACAGACTTGCCTCACAGTCAGTTGAATACCTTATGTAGTTTAGGATTATTAACAAAATACCTAATGTCATTCATCTACTTATATCAACTCCTCCTACACATAATGTAGTATTTATATTTAGATCGCTTCAGAATCCCAACACAGGCAAAGATAAAAGCAACAGGTGTCTCGGGACTGTACCCCTTTTGAGTAGGAGACAAAGTATTGGTAAGGATGTAAGATGCTCCCCACTGTTACCGCGTTTATATCCCGACAAGCTTAGACACAATATATACAAGGTTCTTTTAAATATCTACCTAAACTTTTTAAATTTTTGTTTTTTTTATTTATTCATTTAAATCTGGCAACTATGACTCATATAATATATAATAACTGAAAGGCTAAGCTATAGAATGAGTGTGTAAAGTGTGGTGATGTGGGCTGGCCATTTATCTGTTAGAAAAATCCGTGTAATCGGTTTGTTTATTTAAAATGCTTATTGCTGCTTGCAATAACCATCATAAATAAAGAATAGGTTACCGATTCGATTTGGGTATAATCAATAAAAAAGAGACAAAATGGCAACACTAAAAGATACTGGTGGGGTTGTTCAAAAAACAAAAGTATGAGAGATGGAAGTGAATTAACGAGCGAAACGTTACTTTCCTGAAAGGATGTATACTTTTACAGGTTTTAAGGGATTATGAGGTTGCAATTAAGAGATGATACTACCTCAATTCGAATTCCAATTCTTCCCGTACTAATACAGTACATTTTGCTTGGGTCGATCGGCAAGGACACTGGCTTTATTTCAAAATTTAATTTATACAAACGAAACTAAAACCGTTTGAAAAATGTATATCGTATAGTACACGTGTTGTATTTAGTTCAGTTGATATAAAAAATCATTGGCATATGTAAAGTGTTTATTGTATACAACGGTTTTCTTGTAAAGTTTCGAGGTAAGTTTGTGTTTTTTTTTTCTATCGTGAAAATTTTTATTTATCGCATATCCTCAATTTTACTATATATTTTTTCAAAGAGAATGTAGTGACTAATATGGAGAAAGGAATTTTGAGGTGGTTTGGGCAAGTAGAGCTGATGGAAGTAAGAAGAATTATTAAACAGATTTATGATGCGAATGTGGATGTAAGGGTTTTAAGAGGACATCCCAGAAGGACTTACATTGACCAGATCAATGATGTCTCAAAAAGACTGTGATCCGAAGTGACAAGAACAAAGAAGTTGTATGAAAAGGGTAATAGATGTAAGTGAGGCTCGAGAATTGTGTCAGGATAGAATAAAGTGGCGTTCCGTGATCTCTGCCTACGCCTCCTGTGGAACTAAGGCGTCAACTTATGTACTCACTGGCGAGCTGTAACCGTAACCGTTGCTTGTTATGTTACCAACAATGTGTGTATATATACGTGGTTCCCGAGTTCGCCGTGAGTGGAACGCATGCCGTTCGCAGTGAGTCGACCATAACCGCGCGACTCACGCGCTCACACTAGAACCTCGTTACTGTATCTGTCACGCTATAGTTACAGCTCACTCATAAGTACCCGGCTTTAGAATAGTGAAGGAAAAAGGAATTCGAGAACGATTCCACATTTAAAAAATAAATGACCAGGAACCAGAAAAAAGAATGTTAAAAAGTTGGGAAGACGATAAAAAATCTCAGCATCGTCACACGTTTCGACCAAAACTCCTCCTTCATGAAGGTCGACAGATAATCGGTCGGCATAGGTATTGGACCGGGTCGGGACGGCGCAAGCCATCGCAGAGAGGTCGTGTGTGGGGTTCCGCAGGGGTCTGTCCTTGGACCACTCCTTTGGAACCTAGCATACGATGCTGTCTTGAGGGTCGCACTCCCCCCGGGCGTGCATCTGGTGTGTTATGCTGATGACACCGTGGTGCTCGCCGGAGGGGAGGACTTCGAGAGGACCATCCGGCTCGCTGAGCTCGGGGTTTCTCGCGTCGTCGAAAAAATCAAGGAGCTGGGTTTGCGAGTAGCGCCTCAGAAAACTGAGGCGCTGTGGTTCCACAAACTCCCGCGAGGGAGGGAACCGCCCAGCTTCTCGATTCGCGTTGGTGACGTCGACGTCCAGGTGGGGCAGTACTTAAAATACTTGGGCCTCATCTTGGACGGTCGCTGGGATTTCGAGGAGCACTTCCGGCGCCTGGTACCCCGGATTGATAGGGTGGCGGGTGCATTGCACCGGTTGCTGCCCAACCTGGGGGGCCCTTCGGGGGGAGTTCGCCGTTTATACGGTGGGGTGGTGCGATCCGTGGCCCTGTATGGGGCACCCGTCTGGTCGCACCGACTGACGGGCGTCCGGCGTTGCAGAGCCATGCTCAATGGCGTGCAGCGCCGCATGGCCATAAGGATCACACGAGGATACCGCACCGTATCCTTTGACGCGGCGACTGTCCTGGCGCGGTTTCCCCCGGTGGACATTCTGGCGGAGATGGACGCGCGTATTTACACGCGCCTCCGCCAGACGGAAGAAGCTGCGCCGCCGGAAGTGCGGTGGCAGGAGCGCCGACGGGCGTTCGAGAAGTGGCGCGAGAGGCTGGAACAGCCGTGGATCTCGCGCCAGCGCGCCGTCGGCGCGATCCTGCCCAACCTCGAAGTCTGGTTGAGCCGGCGAAAGTGCGTCACCACGTTCCGACTGACACAGATACTCACCGGGCACGGATGCTTCGGTGAGTATCTGAATCGGATCGGACGCGAGTCGACGACGCAGTGCCACCACTGTGGGAGGGACCAGGATTCCGCCCAGCACACGCTGGAGGAGTGCCCCGCATGGGCCTCCGAGCGGAACATCCTGGTTGCCCGGATCGGGCGAGATCTCTCTTCGCCAGGCATAGTAGCGGCTATGTTGGCGGATCAAGAGTCCCATGAGGCAGTGGTCTCCTTCTGTGAAGCGGTGATGCTTCAGAAGGAGGTCGCCGAGCGTGATCGGGAGAGGGCCGACCCCGCTCGGCGGCGGCGTACCTTCGCGGCTGCGGACGATCGGAGCGGGGGCTCCGTTCGCCAGTAAGTTAGGCAGCCGCGAGGAGGACGACGGGGCGGTGTGGCCCGCTTCGTCGTGAGGAGAGGAGGGGAGGACGTAGCTCCTCCTAGGTGCTGGGGGGGTTCCGGTGCGCAAAGTCGATCCCGGATCCTTCCCACTAGAGCACCCGAGAAGGCCACCGTGGGGTTTTAGCCGGCATAACCTCCCGCTGCCCCCGCGGCGGATTTCCCCACGCAAAAAAAAAAAAAAGGTATTGGACCTATGCCGATCGGCACTCACACCACAAACGAATTAAAATTGACGTTGTGACGGGACTCCAACCGCTCGACTCTCACACTTATAGTTTTCAACAAATGTAATAACCATTATGGTATACAAAGTGTTTATGTGTCTCTACCATGAGATTACAGTGACAGTTATCGCTAACGACCACGTAAAATGTTTGTATACAAAATGTTCTTTCTTCTTGTGACCGCTAGGGGTGCTGATTAATTTGCCGTACAAAATTGTGAAGTAATTTACGCGGTCGCTAGCGACAACTGTCACGGTAAACTCATGGTAGAAGCAGTCAAACAATTTCAATTTAGTCATTGTCATCATCGAAATTTGCGAATTGCATCAATAAAAACAAACTGTAAAATTATGCTTAATCCTTTTGTAAGTAACCAATAAATTTAATAAATTAAAAAACAACCAGTACAAATAAAAATAACGGAACAAATTTTTTAAATTGGGATGTAAAAAAACTCGAGACTTTGCAAGCGATAACATTGATTCATTTTACAGACTTTTTAAACGCATTTTATGTGAATGTTTGTAATTAATGTTTATTGCCTAGAACTTTATTGAAATAAATATCCCCGTTTCAATCAGGTTTTCGTTCTGGCCATAGCACTGTGACTGCACTGTTGAAGGTAACAGATGATATTCGCCTCGCAATGGACAATGGTCTTCTCTCTTTGCTTATACTTCTGGACTACAGCAGTGCTTTCAACTCTGTCGACTTTGACGTATTGCTTCTCTTCGCTCTTTTAATATTTCTCCTTCGGTTATAGCTTGGTTCTTGGCTCCTACCTCAGAGGCCGCTTGCAGTGTATTCGCTCTGACGAGGCTTCCTCTGATTGGTGTGACTTAGTTGCTGGCGTTCCTCAGGGTGGTGTTCTTTCCCCTCTCCTTTTCTCTGTTTTCATTAACTCTGTCACTTTTATGCTGTCTTCAAACTTTCATCTCTATGCTGACGATTTGCAGCTATACCGCAGTTTTAAAGCGTCTGATGTCGCTGAAGCGGTTAATGCTGATTTACGAAGCATCGCTCATTCGGCTGAGTCTTTTTGGTTTATTGGTGAATCCCAAAAAGTCACAGGCTATGATTGTGGGAAGTGGCATATTTCATCTAGATTCTGTCCCACCTATAGCGTTTAATTTCACGCCTATTGCTTATGCTTCTACTGCAACTAATCTTGGCTTGCTTTTAGATTGTAATTTGGTTTGGACTCCACATATTAATGAAGTCAGTCGTAAAGTCCATTTCTCCTTGCACTCACTTAAGCGCCTCCAAAACGTTTAACCTTTAAAAACCAAGATATGTTTAGTCCAAACACTTATTTTGCCCTTTTTAGACTATGCTGATTCCTGCTATTTGGATGCTACTGAAGAACTGCTAAATAAGTTTGAACGGCTGCAAAACCTACGTATAAGGTACATCTTTGTGCTTCGTAAATATGACCGAATTTCACATTTCCGCAGTCAGCTCAAATGGCTTCCCATCCGTCTCCGCAGGAATTTGCATATTGTCTCCATTCTTTACAATATTTTACATAACCCTGTGTCTCCCGGGTACCTGAAAGTGCGTTTCAGCTTTCTTAGGTCCCAGGATAAAACCTGTCGCTCTCTTGTTAGGTCCCAGTTATCTTTTCCATGCTTCAATTCCGGTTTCTATTCTCACTCTTTCACTGTTCATGCGGTCAGACTTTGGAATGCACTTCCTATTACTGTTCACGAAAGTAAATCGTTAGCTATTTTTAAAGTGAGAGTTAAAGAGCATTCCATCCATATCTTAGGTATTATATTATAAAATATGTATTTATCTAAGTATTTATATAATTTACTTATTTAATTTAATATTATTATATTATTTTTATATTATCTTTTTTTTCCTTGTTTTGTTGTGCACATATGCCCGTTCTTTTAGTTATAGTGTCCTGTATTTAGGTCTGCAGGAAGAAATTTCTATTAGAAATAAGCAGAACCTTTTGTTTTTCATTTCCCTTGTAATTTTTGTGACTTGTTGGATTTTGCCTGTACAATAAACTATTAAAAAAAAAATTAAAAAAAATAGCACAATATATTAAGATAAGTAGTCCAACTTTAGTACATGTAGAGCTCCTTGTGAAAGAGTTCGTCCAGGGAATTGCCACCTTACCTATTACTGCCGCCATGTGAGCATAATGTGCATAATGTGCGTAATGTGAGCATTACTGCGTTTCGGTTTGGAAGAGCAAGGTTGCTAAAGAAATTACAGGCACATGCGACTTGTCAACTTATGTCTCAGGGTGACAGGACAGTGGCAGTGCCCCTCAGAACTTTGTAACTTAAAGCTCTGAGTGCAACTGCTATAAACAGGCGTATCGCTTATTGCCAGGCACAAGACTTTTTCTTATCTTCGCTAAGTATCATGAAAATATATAAATGTAATAAGTTCAATAGGATAGAATAGAAAGGGTTCAAAAGAAATTTTTTGAGTCTCTGAACTATCGCTCGTCGTTAATTTCTAGACGTCCTTTCCTAGATAGTATGATGACATTGATTCTGCTAAACTTTTAGAGAAAATCGCGTTTAATGTACCTCATATCTCCTGTCGTTCAAAAAGGACATTTAATGTTTCAAATTGTCAACCAAATTATGCTAAAAATTACTTTTTTCAAGCGATCTTGTACTTTTTATGACAAGTGTCTATATGATATTGATATGTTTGCAAATTCATTAAACACATTTAAGAAAAAAGTGGGACAAACATCGAGTATATAACCAGAAATAGAGACGAAATAAGGGTCATCCATCCGTGGCAACTCATCATGCCAATGGGCCTTATATCACTTTTAAATATTAACTCTCGTTTGCACTGAAATCACAAATTGGAAAGCTGAAATAGCACAGCGCCAACAACTGACCTGTGTGAACGTCTCCATATATCCGGTCTCGTATGTATCCGGTCGGACGCGACCTGCATCCATCGGTTACCCATCGCCCTTACCAGGTCATTCGTCCATTAAGTAGGGGGCCGCCCCTCTGAACACCTTCCAGTTCGTGGTCTCTATTCGAGAACTTTTCTGCCTCAACGGCCGTCAGTTCTACGAGCTATGTGCCCTGCCCACTGCGCTTCAACATGCAAATCCTTTGAGCTATGTCGGTGACTTTCGTTCTTCTACGGATCTCCTCATTTCTGATTCGATCACGTAGAGAAATGCCGAGCATCGCTCGCTCCATATCTCGTAGTGACTTTGAGATTTTTTATGAGGCCCATAGTATTTAGGCCCATTTGTATACACTGTTCTCAGATAATTGTCGTTATATAACTGTTTGTTCCCTGAATATATAAATAAATATAAAAAATATAATTCAATTACATAGATACGTGATGCCACGGGGATTCGAACCGTTTTTCTGTTGATCTCTTATATAAGAAATAACGGTTTTCTCACAGTTCTCATAGATGTACCTAAAGGGTAAAACATAGCAGGACACAAAGTAAGTCTTTTCCGTTCAAAAAGTACCTACTGCTACTATATTACCGGCACGCTGTGATGGCTGTTTTGACAGATGACAATAGTGAGGTCAAATCTCAATTCATTATCGAAAAAAATATAATCATTTGCGAGTCAACTCTATAAGTTTTTATATTTATAACTAGTATTGCAAGGGGTAGCTGATTAAAAACTTTTATTAAAACGAAAATAAATATGTTTACTTAATATATCATCAATTCGAAACTACTTTGTTTTGCATTGAGCTTTGACACGTGTTTGCCGGAGGTAGAAGTTGTGCTGGTCAGCGATCCTTTAAGTGACGATCGTATTAGATTTCATTTGTAAAAATTTCGAACAACAAATGCCGAGTTGTGTCGTAAAATTGTACATTACAAAAATTTTACTGCACGTCATTATTGACAACAATGCACGGCAATTAGCTCCTTCAACGTAGTTATGAATTAATACGAAACTTGATGAGCGGACAAACGTCAAAACGGCCATCATGGCGTGTCGGTATTATAAGTAGAAGAATAAATTTTTCCTACAAGCAGATGCGAAATGTGTTCTTATGTCGACACTCTGTGAAAGCTTAGTATAGTGACATGTTTACCGCAGGCCACAGAAATATAATTTAGTTAATGGAACCACCGGAGGACATGTACATACAAACACAACAATGTTTTATTATCTATCTGCGTAACAGAAAGGTAGATCAATGAACCTTTTCACCAGCACTGTAGAGGATACACAAAAAATATATTGGATAATCCTTCCTTTTGTCGTATCGATGGCAAACCACTGTAATTCTTACCACACAAGAAATAAATATAGAACATCGTGCGGGGAAGGTCCTTTCGTGCACCCCACACAGACACTGTACACAGGCGACATTAGTATGAAAAGCATAGACATAGAAAAATTTCTATATATATGATGAAAACCGATGTCGCCCCACGCATACACTTGTAACCATAACCGTACATATATTACTAACATAACGGAAATTTGAGTGGAATTGAAATTACAACTATTATATATGCGCTACGGCTAAAAAGTCGTTGAAAAACCAAATATAAAGATCCAACAACAAGTACATAGAAAAATTCGTGAGGTCCACTGGTTCGTTCCGTGGCTTAGTTGGCATAGCTACTGCCATAGTTTACTAGAAGACGTCGGTTCCAATCCAGCTGGATCGAAGGAATTTTTTTAAGTGTTTGATCTTTGTATTAATTATTAATACAAAGATCAAACACTTAAAAAAATTCCTAAGATAAGAAACTAGCGGAGTAATTTCACAAAAAAAATTAATATCAATTCAATACAAATTTAAATACAGTTAATAGAGACATCTCTAGGCAGGGCAGATAGTTGTAAAGTTACCTAACTGAGTGACGAAATACTTTCTTCGATTTCTCATAGAAAGTCGTTGAAAACCAAACAAGATCCAACAACAAGCACATAGAAAAATTCGTGAGGTCCATTGGTTCGTGCCGTGGCGTAGCTGGCATAGTGTTTGGTACGGTTTGCTAGAAGACATGGGTTCGAATCCGACCAGAACGGAGGATTTTTTTCTAAGTGTTCGTAATCTCTGTATTAATAATTATAACAAACTAGTGGAGTAATTTAAAAAAAAAATTAATAACAATTCAATACAAATTCATCAAACGAAATTAGGCAAATAGTAAATAATTTTTGGTTAAAAACTGATAATTATTTGAATCCAATATGTTTTTACTATTACCAGTAAATTAAAACTAAGAATCTTATAAACATCATTCGAAGTAGATTCGAACCCACAACTCTCTGCATGAGAGGTGGCAGGTCAAAGCATTAGGCTACCACGACTTAGTTGGTTACATATACACATACATATAAATATTTACGTACAGGCGAAGAAGAAAGAAGTTGATTGGCCCTTGTAAAGGGTTTTGCATCAAGAGCGGGTAGATTCGGACAGTTCATAGCGGCTATGTTGTTAGGGCTGCTTTTGTCATATCTGTGGTTTATTTTTAGTGTCGTGCAAATTTATTATCAAAATGGGTGTTCTATTGTGGCAACGATGAGCGCGTGATGTACTGCCACGGGTTCTCCTGAACACTTTCATGAACACCGGTGATCTTTTCGACAGATCTTGCGTTTCGTTACCGTACGGGTGTTGGCTAATGATTCACTGAACCGGTCGATTCTAATTTAGCAACGAAACGTTGAATAGTCGACTGGGAAAGACAATCATGTAACCGTAACGAGCGCAACGCGCGCTTCGTTGCCACAATAGAACACCCATTTTGATAATTTTTTTTTTGCACGCATTGTATTTGCACTTTATGCATGACGCTATAATTTCCCACGATGATTTATCTTTTACTGACTGAAAAATAAACGTGGATTTGACAAAAGCAGCCCCAACAACATAGCCGTTATGAACTGCCAAAATTACCCTTAACCCTCCACACTAGTGTCTTGTCAACTCACATACAGCGTCAACACGACGTCCGTGCGGCGGCGGCACAACGAAAGCGCGGCGCCAGTGAGCGAATACAAATATTTGCAATCTCTTCCTTCAAATCAAAAAATCATTAGGGTTGACACAGTTGTATAAATTACTAAATAGTGGTAATTTGCATGTTGGTTTAAAATTACTAGCTAGTGATCTTAAGCTTCTATTGAACAAAATCGTTCATCCTACATTTTCATTTTCCATCAATAAATCGACTCATCCGAAGTACAGAGTTCGATGTGATTATACAACGAAAAGAGGGTAAATACATAATAGTAATAATATGTTTCATTTTCTCTCACATTAGATAGATACATAGTAACAGCATAGAGTTTCAATATTCAATTTTTTGAGAGACAGGAGCCTAAACTAGGATACCCTGTGTCTTAGGTCTCCTGGTCCCCCCATCTTTACTGTACAGTTTATTTACTCTACTTAAAGTGTAGTTAAATTACATTACATTAAACCACTTCTTATTAATAACGTTAGCTTAATGTTAAATAAATTTGTTTTAATTGTGTGTGTGTAAAAGATACTATATTTATATTATATATATTATACTATATTTATATTATATATATATATATATATATATATATACACACACTCACACACGTGTGTGTGTGTGTGTGTGTTTGGGTGCGTGCATGCGTGCGCGCGTGTGAGCGGGTTTCGGGCTTCGGCCTTCTCGGGCGTGCGTGCGTGGTACGCTGGTTCGGTTACGGTATTTTCTATGTGCTTTTTTCAGATTGTTCATGTTTTTAACGACTTTTTTGCCGCAGCGCCATCTCTGACAAATCTATTTCTTTACTCAGCTAGGTACCTTTACCAGCAGCTTACTAAAGATGTCGCTTTAATAATTGTAGTTAATAATACAAAGATCGAACACTAATAAAAAATTATTTCGATCCGGCTGTATGCGAACCGACCAGTGCCAGACGCTATGCCAACTAAGCCACGGAACGAACCAGCGCGCCTCAGGAATTCTTCTAAGTGCTTGTTATCGGATCTTTGTATTTGGTTTTCAACGACTTTTAGCCGTAGTGCCATCTATGAGAAATCTATGAAAGTATTTCGTCATCTTTTTAGGTAACTTTACAGCTACAACCCCTTGCTAGTAAGATCGCTATAGATGTAACTGCCGAACGGTTACCAAGCTGGACTGCCATGCAGAGGTCCTGGATTCTTTATTTTCTGTCGTATTTTTAGAATTTGGAAATTATTTATTTTATATCTGATACATTGTGGCTTTATGAATTTGTGCCTTTTATAACATTTTAGTTCGAATTGTATTTATGGAAGAATAGCTGACAATCTGTTTAAAAAAAGCAAAATACCCGCCATTTGCAAAAAAATTTGTAATTGTTATGTAAGTCTTAAAAATTATACGGGCTACGTGTAACAAACGAATTTATGAAATTTATATAATTCTTCTGTTTAGGATTAAAAAATTACTTTCTTGTCAACCAATTTCTGTTGAAAAATCATAAACCTGTTGCGTAGATGTGGTTTTATGAACCCAAAGGGTACGATTTATGATCAAAGGGGCAGCAGTCCCTCCTCACACAAGTTTTAACAGATAGCTTTAGAGTTGTAATATTTTGATTCTCAGTATGAATAGTTTGGGTAAACGAATTTTTCCAAATTAGTTTTGTTATGGGTAGCGCCTGCCCCAGGGTTAATTTAGTTGCTCTGGTATACAAGGAAGAGGGAATTCCCTAGACGTAGAGTAGATAATAATTGGTGTGGTGTGATTTCATTCGTCGTGTGGGCGAGTGTGTAGCTTGTTCAGTCATGAAAATAAAAGCCTCCCAAACAAAGATTGAAGCCTTTCGCATAAACAAGAGGCCAATTATAATGAGGTATTAACAAATTATTATTTTTACTTGTATTATAAAAGTATTTTGCATGTAATACTTTTATTTAAATTATTATATTGTTTGTTTTATGATTAATTTGTATTGCAATTAAAATTGTATATTGATTTTGGTATTTTATTTTAGTGCTTTAAAATTTTATTTAAATGCCAAAGTGTAGCAATAGCCTTATTATATTTTTCCTTCACTACTGACAGAAATGAATATCATCCTTAGCAAAAAGGAAATCTATTATAAATACCTTATATTTCTATTTTCCTAGACAAAACAATAAAATTACCTAGAAGTATTTCTGAACGTAGACTAAACAAGTCTGGTCCAAGAAAACAAAGATGGCTGCGTTAGTATTTATATAGATTTCTGAATGTGTATGGACAAGGAAAAACCCTTTAAGTTCATTCAAACGACGGAACACTTTTTCACATAAATATTATATATGCCAACCGCTAATGCTAACTAATTTATGGATTAGTCTCACCAACACCCGCTTATCCTTCAAAACGGGAACACAGTAATGCTGACATTACTGCTTGGCGGCAGAAATAAGTAAGGTGGCAATACTACCCTGGACAACCTCTTTCATAAGGAGCTCTACCTTTACTGTTGCTATTTGTAGATACACAAGTGGCAGTGCCTTTGATCTTTGCGATTTAAAGCTTTGAATGACAAAGTCGTACATCTGGTAGTGAGCGACACGCCTGTCCACCAGTTGTAGTGCCACTCGAACTTTAATTCGTGAAAATCTGAGTAGAACTGCCACTAAACCCATCACCATGAGACATAAGTTCACATGTCACATGTGTCTAGTTTCACCAGCACCCTTCTTACACTTCAAAACTGGAACGCAGTAATTCATCGTCGGTCTGCCGCTTCTATGTTAGTTTTCGATATTTTCCAACAAAATATTCCTCCATAAAACTTATATTTATTATGCTGGGATCTGCATCTCGTAGATAGCTTTGCAATTTACTAATTGCCTACTAGACGACGAAGTGACTGTTGAATGCGACTGAAAGATAATTCAGTTCATATTATCATTTTCTTATAAACCTTTATTTTACCGTGTTCATTTTAAGGGGTAATCGATATAACCAATTATCTTGACTAATAACATGATATCAGCTAGTAAAAGCACTCGTGATAACAAACAAGGAAAAAAATACATGTTTTCCCTACACAAAAATTTTATGAACCGTGTACATTTCACGTATGGAACTAATATATAAATATATGTATTTTGTTAACTTGAGTATTGCTCACGTATCTGTAGTCGTATGTATATATTATGCACTTGGTTTTGGCAAATAAGATCTTAGTTCCTTTATGAGCTTAAGATATTTCTAAATTGACACTGATTGCATTGCCGCGTTATGTAAATTAGTTAACTCTGTGTGGGATGCTAGTGCATTGTTGAATCAGGGAGTATACTCCATGCGCGTATTTACACGCGCCTCCGCCAGGTGGAGGAAGCTGGGCCGCCGAAAGCCGGTAGCAGGAGCACCGATGGGCGTTCGAGAAGTGGCGCGAGAGGTTGGAACAGACGTGGATGCCCAACCTCTATCAACCAAAATTGTGGTTGAGCCAGCGGAATTACGTCACCACGTTCCGGCTGACACAGCTACTCACCGGGCACGGATGCTTCGGTGAGTATCTGAATCGGATCGAACGCGAGTTGACGACGCAGTACCACCACTGTAAGAAGGACCAGGATTCCGCCCAGTACACGTTGGAGGAGTGTCCCGCGTGGGCCTCCGAACGGAACACCCTGGTTGCCGGGATCAGGCGAGATCTCTCTCCGCCAGGCATAATAGCGGCTATAAGGCGTAGGTCTCCTTTTGTGAAGCGGTGATGCTTCAGAAGGAATTCTCCGGAACCGGAACGTGATCGGAAGAGGGCCGATCCCGTTCGTCTCGGCTCGTGCCTCCGCGACTGCGAGCGATCGTATCGGGGGCTCCGTTCGCCAGTAAGTAAGTTTAACAGCCGCGAAGGACGACGGGGCGGTGTGGCCCGCTTTGTCGTGAGGAGGGGGAGGGGGAAGACGTAGCTTTTCTCAGGTGCTGGAAGGATTCCGGTGCGCAAAGTTGATCCCGAATCCCTCCCACTAGAGCACCCGAGGAGGCCACCGTGAGGTTTTAGCCGGTAGAAGTCAAATACAAGGATCCGACATTCGGTCCGAAACAATTACTGTCTATATGTAATACTCGACCAAATTAAAATACGCATGATTCGAATGAAGCTTCGTACTGGACATCGTCTTTTGAGTCTAAACCATAAAACCTCACAATTCAGTATGACAAATTGTACTGCGCCCATAGCGTGCAAAAAAGAAGTAAAATTTTGTATGCTTGCATTTAGTCACTAGCTACAACAGTCACTATACCCTCAGGGCGCGTGTAAACGCTAAGAAAAGTCGCCGGGTCTAGAATTCGTGTCGTGTACACACGAACTGTTTATACAGCCTCGGGGCCGGACAACAAAAAAATCTTGTCTACCCGGGGGTAGACACGATGCGCTCTGCCGCTATTGTATGGGGATCATTGTCTGTAAACGAACGTTTATGCGCGTGAACTGGTGTTGTAAACTATCGCTGTTGCACCTATAATTTTATTGCGACTAATAAAATGCATGATTTACTTACAAATTTAGTAAAGGAACGACCCGTAAGATAGAGGGTACCCCTATACGGGAGGGGATTTCTTGTATCTTCTTTTCTTGTAAATTTTTCTGTACATATAATATGCAATCACCATGTTTTTTGCTTAGTAGTCAACATTTTTCTTCCCACAGTCGGTAGTAAAACGACAGCTACCTGGAAGACTCGTTAACACGTTTACCCTACACACGTCTGCCCGAAAGCATTCGTATCATGTACATACTCATAAATTTCTTGTCTGTAACAGACACGACATATTTTCGTGGCTAGATCCGACAAAGTTCTTGTTGTGTACAAGACTTACTACTGACGAAGTTTTCTGTAGCAGACACGTCGAATTTCTTAGCTTGTACACGCGCCGTCATGGTAGCTAGGCCACCGTAGGCGTAGCGCTTAGTAACCCATAGGTGTAGCACGTGCTACGAGTTTCGTAGAGAAATAATTATTTTATTCCAATTGCAATCTGCGCAAATGAATGATACCCAACACCTGTTATTTTGCAGTTCACTATCACAACATCGCCTATCATGTGTCGAAACTGGATAATAATAATAATAATGAGACGACAGTGACGACCACAGATATATCTAAATAGATGTCACAAGTGCACCTACTTCGCGTGCCCAATATAAGTTCTAAACGGTTAGTTGCCGCTGCTACGCTAACGCTACGAAAACGCGAGAAAAACCTAATTCTGCCATTAAAAACTGCCAGCAAAAACACTACAGCTGTGAGAAGATAAATAAACAAGGGAGTTTCCTTCCACAGTTATGTAATTTTGTAATCAGAATATGTATAATTTATTTTAAAATCGATTATTTTCATTTTGTATAAATTTCGAAGCAACAACAAATACAAAATGCAAAAGAGGTTATGCCGCGTGATTCGTTATACATTGCGGCTTTTACTTGGTGCGGTACTTTTGTAGTCCTTCTTTAATAGGCCATGAATACCGAACGAGCGATACTTTCGTATATATGCATTCAGTTTCGTAATACGGCCGCTTCGTCATGTTTTTGGTCAAATTTTACGATTACTGATCTCCTCGAATCTGATTGATTTAGCAAACAAAGGAATGATAATTATTAGAAAAGGCTTCCGCCTTCAAAAAGTCCGTCATTAAGTGACTCATTTGACCTATTTTAAGACCTTCTATTTTAAAGTTCTTCTGTATTGTTGTTACTGTTTCCTTTTTTTTGTTCATAAGATCGCATAATCTATAGTTTTGCTGCGTACTATATGCTTTATACAGTTATAATTGGAACGCTGATTTACTGATGTTTCTTTTTAAAATAATTTTGTTTGAAAACAATGTTTCAACCTGTTTTCGTTAATTTGTACCATTACATTAAAAATAAAATAAAAAATTCCTTCGATCCAAGACAACATAGTCGGGTGTTCAGTACGTTTGGTACACCAGTACCTCTACCACGAGTTTACTGTGACAGTTGTCGCAGTAAATTACTTCACAATATTGCATGACAAATTATATCGCGCCCCTAGCGGTCACAAGAAGAAACAATATTTTGTATACAAACATTTTACGCGGTCACCAATGTCATAGTAGAGATTTCGCAACGTGTACCAAATAACTATTATTGTAACTAATTTGTTTTACATTGACGAGCTGCAATTTATCAAAGCTATTCTATATTCTAGAGGCAACAAAGAATTAACTAGTATCCTGCCGGCTATTCTTTTATTTTGAATAGGATTAACGGCGTCTACCCAGTGTGCCTTATTCCAGCGTGACCATGGTCGAGTTTTTGAAATTTGACTAGCCAGAAAAAGTCGCTATTTAGTCGGTTCTAGTCGCAAAAAACTAGAATTAGTCGGTCCGTCGTTCAAAAGTTATAAGGGTGTTTTACTGTCCACGCTGGAATAAGCTTATTCCAGCGGCACCGTTTCTCAATCTCAGGAACCACAACACCTAGCCTAGATCTGATTACACTAAAAAAAGATATGAATTAGTCGGTTCTAGTCGTAAAAAACTAGATTTAGTCGTTACGCCGTTTTGAAGTTATTAAGGTGTTTTACTGTCCACGCTGAAATAAGCTTATTCTATACCACCTTATGCTATACCACAGCTCCTGACTTAGATCTGATTGCACCCAAAAAAACTCGTGAATTATTCGGTTGTAGTCGCAAAATTTTACAATAATAAATATCGACTTTTTTTCTGGCTAGTCGAATTTCAAAAGCTTGACCATGGTCACGCTGGTATAAGGCACACACTGTAATCTCATGGTAGAGGCTTTGCGACGTGTTTGGTACACACAAATTGTTACAAATAACTGTTTTTGTAACAATTTTTTTTACATATCAAGTGACGGGACTAACAAGTCGTGCGCCTGATGGTAAGCTACACGTCTGTCCATAACAGTTGCAGTGCCACTCAGAGCTTTAAATCTCAAAGATCTGAGGGGCACTGCCACTGCGCCCGTCACCCTGAGACATAAGTTGACAAGTCCCATGTGCCTGTAATTACACCAGCACCCTTACCCTTCAAAACCGGAACACAGTAATGCTAACATTACTGCTTGGCGGAAGAAATAGGTAAGGTGGCAGAACTTCCCTGGACGAACTCAAATTCAAATTCAAAATAATCTTTATTTCGTAGGTAAGCATTATTACACTTGAAATCGTCACAATGGTTAAACTCTACCGCTCATTCGTAAGGCAGATTCCCCTGAGAAGAATGAGCAAGAAACTCTAGGGGTTGCTCATTGTAAATAACATTTGTACACATTCAACATTTACAATATATATTTTTTTATTTGAAACATCAGTGATCGAGACTACCTCCATGAGCTAAACGGATTACTACCACGGATTTTTGTCATCCAAGTACGCAGAAGTTGTATAATAACCTTTAGTATAAAGTTTTTGTTTCACTATAGTTTTAAACCTCGTGAATGGCAAATTTTGTATATCAACCGGAATATTGTTATAGAAGCGTATACCATGCCCCTTAAATGTTTTTTTTGACTTTGTGAAGACGACTATCAAGAAAAGCTAGTTTATTTTTATTCCTCGTATTAATGTTATGTCTGTCACTATTTTTCATAAAGAAATTACTATTCCTTTTAACATAAATTACTTTTTCATAAATGTACTGTGAGGCTAGTATAAGAAGGTTAATTTCCTTAAACTTATCTCTCAAAGATACTTTGGGGCCCAGATTGTAAATTGCCCTAACTGTACGTTTCTGCAGGACAAAGATTCTATTGATATCGGCGGCATTACCCCAAAGCAAAATGCCGTATGTCATTAGATTGTGAAAGTAGCTGAAGTAAACCAATTTAGCGGTTTCGAAGTCTGAAAGTTTCCTTATTTTTTTAATCGCGTACACTGCAGAGCCGAGCCGTTTTGATAACTTACTTATATGGAGACCCCATTGCAATTTAGCATCTAACGTTATACCTAGAAATACAACTGTATCCACAAGATTCAATTTTTCGTTTCTAACTACAATGTTTGTAACCGTCTCTCTAACATTGGGTAATGTAAATTTCACACAATTTGTTTTTTTCTCATTAAGGAATAGGTTATTAACGGCAAATCAATCAACTACTTTAGATATAGCATTGTTCACATCGTCGTAGGAACATTGGTACCTTTTCACTTTAAATAATAAGGAAGTATCATCAGCAAACAATACTATCTCATGTTCTATACCCTCCATAAGGCTAGGTAAGTCATTAATATAAACTAAAAACAAAAATGGGCCTAGAATTGAACCTTGAGGGACACCCATGCTAATTGCAGGCCCTGATGATCTCGTACCGTTAACGTCGACCCTCTGTACCCTACCACGCAAATACGATTTAAGAAGGTCGAGATCACGTCCCGCCACACCATAATGGCGAAATTTTGAAATTTTGAAATTTTGAAATTTCCTGGCCAGTGTATCATGGTGTACACAATCAAAAGCCTTGGAAAGGTCACAGAATACACCAATAGCATAGACACCAGCATCGGCTGTAGAGCGACCCCGAGTGGAACCAAATTGTTTAGGAAACATTAAGTTATTACTATAAAAATGTGCACATATCTGATTTAGAATAATTTTTTCAAATATTTTACTGAGAGTTGGTAGTATTGATATAGGTCTGAAATTGTTGGGGTCAGAAATACTACCAGATTTGAAAAGTGGAATAACTTTACTTTGCTTCATGAGGTCAGGAAAGACACCATCATCAACACATTTATTAAAGGCACAGGCTAAATAAGGCGCAATACAATCAAGTATAGAACTAATTACTCTGACTGAAAGACCATCAAGATCAGCAGTATTTTTTATGTTTATAGACTTAAAGGCTTTAACAATATCGTTTGGACATACGTGACGGAACCTTAAATTAGTCATACTAACTGCATTATTTTCTTTTAGTAAGGATTCACCGGCAGTGGGAGATGAATTTAACGACTTAGTAGTCAAAATTGGAATGTCAGTAAAAAGAATTTTAAATATTTTAGCAATTTCTGCGTCTGCGTTTACAATTTTTTCATTAAATCTTAGTTGAAAATTTAAGTTACGAAGTTTGACCTTTCCAGTTTCGCTGTTTATAATATTGCAGGTCGTTTTTACTACATTCGCGCTGCTTTTTATTTTATTATTTATAAACATTGCTTTGGCTGCAACACAAACACGTTTAAACATTTTCGAATATTTCCTAACAAAATCATTAAAGCTGTTCTAGTAACAGCTTGGAATTGAGCAGATGAAAGGACTTATAACACTAGTGTTATAAGTCCTTTCATCGTAAGGATCATGTAGCCTTTGTGTACTTTTGTGAATTCCCACAGTCGCCCAATCACTAAATTTCAATGAATTATTAATAGTTATAATTTTGGACTTAAAAACATTATCACGTTCACTTTTCACTATGTCGAAAACTGAATTATACAACTTATTGGGATCGTCAACGTACGGAATGTCAGTTAGTTTAAGCATTACGTTATTTCTATAAGCTTTAAGTCCACCATTATTTATCGGAACTCATGTAATATCCTTTTTTGGCATTTTGTCAACAGTTATATTAATAGTGGCTAATTGACCGCAGTGATCAGAAGTTAATTTATTTATAATAGATTTATTACTAGGTATGGCGTTAGTATAAATGTTGTCTAAACAAGTGGCAGTAGTAGAAGTTATTCTAGTAGGCACCAAGAAAAGATTCACAAGATTATAACAATGGAAAAATGATATGAGCCTACTGCTAGCACTGGAATCTTCTAATAAGTTAACATTGAAGTCACCACAAACAGCAATATATTTATTTGGATTATTTAATTTGCCTAAAACTTCATCTAATCTTTTTTCAAGTTCGTAAGATGAATGAGGGGGTCTGTACATGCTTAATATAACAAGCCGTTCAAGTTCTATGCAGGATATCTCTATAGTCCGCTCAATAGATAGGCTCACAATATCTGTACGTTCTTTAAATTTGAAATTATTTTTAATAAGAATTAAAGAGCCGCCATGAATAGATTTTTCTCTGCTGAACGAACTAGCCACCTGGTGATTGTTGAAGCTAAACATGAACTGATGTTTTGATAGAAAGTGGTGCTCAGTAATACAAAGAATATCAATATTATTACAGTTAATAAATAATTATATTTCTAACTCTTTGCCTTTCATGCCTTGAATATTTTGGTGCACCAGGTTTAATATACAATTTATTTTATTTCTGTGTGTTTTAGGTTGGTTTTTTACTGTCATTGTGTTGCAAGAGTATCTCTCCGTTGTCTTATTAATTAATTTAAATAATTAGAAATTGAATTATTTTCAACGCATTGATTATTGTCAGTAAACTGACCTATGTCAACGGACTGCTTAATAGAAGCAGCCGGTCTGGTAGCCAATGATTTGGCTGAATTATTAATACAATATGATAGCAACTCTGCTATCTGTCTCCTAAAATAACTAGTAAGATAATACCTATCTTTAGTGAAATAAAAATATTTACTAGTAAAATTATTAGTATCCATAAATGAAATTTACTATAATGAAATGTCAAGCTGGATTCTATTTAAGTTATGTCTCAAATTATTTTCACTTGTTGTGAGGCAATTGTTGAAGGGAAAAGCTAACAAAATAATATATTTTATCTTAATTCAATTATTTAGTTGTGAAAAATATTGTATTAAATCTTTTTCGTTACATTTTCCTCTTCTGCCAATTAAAATTATTAATGAAGTGTCTTGGTCGAATTTAGTTGACAAAATACTATCTAATATTTTACAGTATGTTGCACCTGGCATGCAAATATTTGTTAATTTTATTCCTAGGTGGTTAAATTGCAAACCTATATTTTTACCCATTTCATCACTATACATAACAATATTTTTTTGAATTTCATTTGATCTAGTTATTGACAAAGAGGTATTTTTTGATTCTAAACAAGATTCCTGCAACAACAATAAGGAGGGATCTGTGACACACGCAGACAGGTAGGATTGTGATTGTATTTCTTTGCAATTGCAAACTTGATTATTCGTTAAAGACTCAAATCTGTCATTATTATATCTACATAAATCTTATATATTATCCATAGCCTGTGTGTGCTCCTTAATCTTCTGTTGAGCACTTCCATATTTCTGTGTTATTAATTTTAATGAATTTGTTACACTATATAATTCTGCCTGGAGGCGCCGTGTGTCACATTCATAGCTAAGCCTATTTTTCTCAAGATTTAACAACTCTTTCGCAAGGAGCTCTACAGCTTACGATACTCTACTGTTTTACATTGACGAGCTGCAATTTATCAACGCTACTCTAATTTCTAGAGATAACAAACAAATTAACTAAATAGAGAGACACTGCCGGCTATTATTTTATTTTGAATAGAATAAGCACCATCTATCCATTTTAGGAAGCATTAATTTATAAATTATTCGTAACACACAATGCCATCTAATGACACGCGTATTTGTAGAAGTTCAGAAAATAATTTTAGATCATGATCAATATTTGAATAATATTACAAGGAAAAAAATTGACTTCTTACATTTCATATTAAAGAGGATACCACTAGAGGATATCCACGGCCATTTACATAATATGAACTACTTCCAGGTTGTTGATCAGCGCCATCTAAGATATAAGACGAGATTTTGACCTTTTTCAGAGTTACGATCTGTAGTCTGGACATTAGCAATCCTCTTAACTTATTGGTCCAAGCCCTGAATTGACTCTACTCAGATTTTACGAACCTCCGAAAGCGAGGCGAAAGAAATTAAAAAACAACGAAATATCCCATAACATACTATTTGTACCTGTGCATACCTTTTGTTTCTATCGTGTACAATTTAGGTAAGTATTAAGTAATCCCCAAGGATTAATAGGAGTAGCCACAAATCCTTTGCAGGATTATAGTCCCGTTGAGTTGTATTACGTAATGAAATAATGTTAGCAGACAGGCGGCTTAGCGAATTTGGTAATTCAAAGAATAATTAGAGAATTAGGTTTCAGCCGAGACGTTTTCGACATAAATATATAATAAGGTACGTAACTAAGGTTCATAATAAACAGCAGCAAGACCAGTACTAAGTACGTCTATAGGAACCTGTAAAAAAGATGCCCTTAGGCTCAATTTACATTGCGGCGGACGGAATGGAATGGAAGCGTCAATTTCAGAAAGCGCGCGTGGTTGCTGTATTGCAGAGCATTCCCGCGACCACGCCTTGAGGCTGTAGTATGTCGTCGACGTTTGACGTCACACTGCACCTGCCTTCGCGCCGCTTTGCGACAGCAGCTGCGGAATTTTCGCGAATGCGCGAGTATTCTCAAGCATGCACGAGAATTCCGCGGAAGACACGCGATGTGATTGTTGGCTCGTATCTAGTTTGTACGTTACACAACTGACCACAAAGTTTATTATGCTATGTGCAATATCGTTACAAAAATTCGCTTCTATTCCGTTCCGCGGTAATATAAATTGAGCCTAAGTCATTTTAGCACCACGGTCATTTTTGCACCATGATAATTTTAGTATCATGATATTTTTTGGCAAAGTACAAAAATGACCAAAGTAACAAAAAGTACGAATGTTTTAAGAGGGAGCAGAGGAAAAATTCCTAATCTTCAATTTGATTTTAGAGGGGTATATCCGTTTTAAGGTTAAAAATAAAATATTGTATGAGTAACTACCCGATATATTGAAGCATAGACATTAATCAGAAACATAAAACAATAAAGTTTCCTCGATAGATAAAAATCACGAAATGACCTCTAATTTTCACATTTTTTCGATTTATCCTCGAAATGCTACAGGTTATTAGGACAAAAATTTGATAATTAATTATATTTATGCATGATCGACAACTGTCACTACGGATTTTTCTTAATTCCTTTAGTTTTCGAGTTATTCCGCTAAAACGAATTTGGTACTTTTAATGCGCAAAATTCAACATCTCCTGTCGCATGTCACGCGAACTTCAGGCATATATGTATTTGTTTCACAAATTTGGGCGGAGCCAACGTCAAAACTGTTTTTGGCATGCTCCCTCTTAATGACCAACTATACAAATCGTCTAAGACACCATATGCTATGTCCAAAGTTTCTGAAGTGCTGACTCTAACAAAATAAGACGCGATTTGTTCTTTATGCCAGGGAGCGTTAAAATAAAACATCATAATATAAAACTAATTTATACTTTATTAAGTTTTTACTTACAGAAATAAGTTCACAGCACGGTTGACCGCGTTTCATAAAAAATTACAGAACTATTTCAAAATCGCCTTATACCTGTAGGTATTACTTAATTTAAAAACTAGAGTTTCTAGAAGTTTCATATTGCTTTGTTTTGAGGGTCGACACGCTGCTAAATACATCATATTTATAAGGGGTAATTGTCACATTCGTGTAGTGTTGGGTCCACAGACATATATCTAGATATACGCCGCGAGTACAGCAATTTGTATGAAAACCAAGTGTGCCACATTTTTTGTATCCATTATGACGTCACAAGAACTATTTAGTGATGGAAACCTCCTTCCGCTCGCTCTAAATCGATTAATTGAACGGAATACGCGTAAACACGTGTGTGTAAATAATAAGAATACTTTTTAGTCGTAATATTAATATAGTAGAAAAATACTAGAATAAGGTGTCCATGGCACCCGCGACACAGGGTTTCCCTAGTGCGGGGCTATGTTGAGTGTGTGCGTTATTTATTTATTTATTTAGTTAAGTCCTTTATTTTACTTATTTAAAAAAAATGTTGATTACTTGAAGAAGATTAAAACTTTAATTTTAAATCGACTTCAAATAATAAAATTATTGTCCTTGCAATAAAATGAGCTTATTATATAACATCTTTTTGTAATATAAGATCTTATTGATTACTTGGTACTTGGTGTAACGGGCTGGTGTCCGCAACTTAGATAATTGATTAACTTAAATAATGAAAACGCACGTCAACATATGAACTTGCGACTGCCTTAATTAATTTTACTAGGTGGTTTTCTGTGGGTAATTGATCAAATTGATGAATAGTGGACAAAATATGGTAAAATCTTATTAATCAGAAGAGGTTTACTTAATGACGGCCTTGTGTGAAATTTTTGTGATTTGTTTATTTCTAGGATTTTTTAACTCTGCTACCATGCATATTTGGATAGCATCTTAGGTGGGATAAACTAGACAACCTTCGTCCTCGAAAGCAACAAACTCATACGTATGACCAACTCCAGGTTTTTGTAAAGACAGCGCACTGTTAATTCTTTGCATTATATATTATTTTGTATTACTCATACTAGATATCCGGCCATGTACGTAATTATTTGCTCACCATATTCGGACATTCGAGGCAACGTGCTGCAAAAATTATCGAAATTACAGATACTACTGATAATAAATACTACAAAACTGAAAAAAAAACGAAACATTACTAAACGTCATAACAAAAGAGTTATAGAATATTGTTATAATATTGCTAAGGTCATAATAATTTTCGTCCCTTTGCTTTCAAAATGGATCATAACCAAGAACAGTATTGCCTAACGTATACATCACTAAATGTTAAATTTGGCCAAAGAAATGTACAAGCGGCCGTACCACTAAACTGCATTATACAAAAGTGCGTTCGTTCGATGTTCATGGCGTATTAACAATGATCACAAATATATCGCACAAAGTAAAAGCCGCAATGTATTACAAATCACGAGGCTTACACTCGGTTGCATATTTGTTTTCCGTGGAAGGAAACGTCCCTGTTTACCCGTTTACGTGGTGGTGCTTTCGCAGTTTATAATGGCACTATTACGGACGGCCGTACGCGTCAGAGCTAGAGTTCAGAAAAGAATGAATAATTCAGGAGCTCTGATTGGCCGAGCGGCGTAGCGACCCATTGATAGGACCGGTACGGTGTGGGGGACACCGTACTAGTATAAATATAAGCAATAATTGTCAATCACTATCAATCACTCCCACTTGTCACATTAAGTTGTTTCTTGTTTTTGTAAGTCAGATCGACATATATGAATATACAGTCCACTTCAGATTAAGGAAGTTTCATTTTACAATAAGGATATCGAAGGAAGTATAAAGAAGATAAGTTCAGTTGGCTGAATTTATAACAGGCACAATTATGCATTTTTCGCGTTTTCGACTGGTGTTTATCTACGATAACGGTCGAGCGCGTTCTGTAGTGTAGCAGCGGCAAGTAAGTGAATTTCACTTACTTTAGGCACGCGAAGTACGTACACTTACGGCGTCTACCGAGATATATGTCTGTGGTTGGGTCCGAAAAATTACGAATGGTGGAAATATTACAAAATATAAAAAAAAGATGGAAAATTGGAATTTTTTTTTCGATACCTGTATTTTGCAAAAACCAACATTACAAACGTGTGTCTCCATGAAAACAATAAAACACAATGGTTAAAAAGTAAATGGTGACGCCAGAGATCGCCGGATTAATTTAAATCAGATTAAAATCCATTATTGCCTGAAAATGCGGGCAGAAACTATTTGAAACTAACTATTTTTCGCAATCCAATTTTATTCAAATGTATTATGTTAATTGTTGTATGTTAAATGATATTTATTGCAAAATGTTCTACTTGATTAATTTCCTCACTATATGCCAAATACCTACAACAAGAAATAATAAAAGTGATGTCACACTAAGACGAAAGGAAGTTTGTCGTGCTAATAGGAGATAACGCAAGAAGTGTCCAACGAACCTCACGAGCGTGTCTCAAGGCAACCATTGATATGGCCATAAACATTGTAAGGACAAAAAAAAAAGGCAATCAAGCGAAGTCAACTATTGACTGCTTTGCAGCAAAGACCAGAACGGAAAACAGGAGAAACTGCCAACCAAAACTCGATGGTACAGCCATCATACTTGCTTAAAGAGCTTAACAAACACGAATACTGCCCTCCCAATATCTTGTCATGGATGAGAGCGTTACCGGAATGCTACTGGCAATCAAAGTAGCTTTGCCTGACGATAGTTTCTGGGAAATGGCAAAACAATCTATCTCGGATGTGTGTGATGTAATCTCGGGGATAGTGCAAATCCGCGTACGTAGTATTGGTAAAAGGCGCGTATTTGCACCAAACCAAATTTCACAGACGGGGGATTTAACGTTATTACTTTGTTATTTCAATGGCTACGACACCCATAGAAATAACAAAGTAATAACGTTAAATCCCTCTCCTGTGAAATTTGGTTTGGGTGCTGATACGCGCCTTTTATCAATACTACATGCGCGGATTTGCACTATCCCCGACGATAATTAATTTTATTGTGATTATGCCAATTTTGATAATTTGTATATTCAAGCCGTTTTTAATGTTAGTCACTATCGAAATCAGAGGTGTTTTGTTCATTGTCATTTTTGCACAGTAAGCGTTAATTTATGGAAACTCATAATCAAATGCTAGTTACGCGTAATTGCACAATCCCCGACGATATGTAGGTAGGCATTAGTTAGATTACATTTTTGTATCTCCTTACAAGTTTATGATTACATTGCGGTAGGTTTTTATTTTATAAGAAAATATTAATATAAATGGTCAATTTGAACTGATTGAGTACATACAAGCGTTAAAATGGCTAATTTTGAAATTGAAAATATGTATATTTCGCGATGATCTTATAACAATTTTAATTTAACGTCATTTTTATTTAACTATAACTTGATTCATTATTTGCTGAACATTTTCATTAACACACTAAATGAAATATTATTTAAGACGTGTTAATAGTGTCTGCCCATGATTTTGGCCAGAAATGGGTTAAATCCGTGTATTTTGGGTAAAAACTTGATTAAAACTCGGGCGGGTTGTTTAGGTTTTAACCCACTGCCCATCTCTGGTGGCACCATATTGATTTTCAAGAGAATGACGACGAAAGTGCACGTTGTTTCAGATCGCTATCGCAAATTATGCCGTAGGTACCCCGTTATGTTGATCTCTTATTCAAAATGTTCTAACGATTAAAATCCGGGTGGTTTTTAGGTTAGTTTTCCCGACCTAATTTTGGTGACCATTTTTATTATTAGTATTAGAGTATATCATCGTGAATTATCAAAATATATTTCAGGTTACTATACTCAAATATTAAATAATACTGCATGATAATATTCTAGAATATTTAAATAATAATACTTGCCAATGAAATGATTATAGGTACAAAAACCTGAAAATTACCCATCCCAGTTTTTTTCACTCATGATTAATAAGCACGTCTTAAGAATTTTTTTACACAAAGGAATAAATAAAAGAAATAAAAATAATAATAATCAATCTCCACAGATTGTGTTGTAAATAGTAAAAAAACTTCTCTCTAAGTCTTTAGACACTTACGCAGGCACGTACTTATCAACCTTTCTTAAAATCAATAAAAGCACGGTTCGAAAATAATGAAAACAGTACAAAATGAAAAGAAGACGCCCGTAACACATATTACACCAAATATGCGTCATGGTGCTACAGCAGCTACAACTGTTATTTTCTTTGTTTTTGGCACCTAAAACTATGCAATAGATTTTATTGCAACAAAAATTGATTTTTATTTCAGATGACGTCATAAAATATTATATAAGAAACCAAAGTATCGCTGTCAATTTGGTATAAACTATGTGTCGATTTTATGTGGATCCTAAAGTGCCTATTCAATGCATACGAAATGTTCTTAGCGTTATTTTTAACGCAGCGAACAGGTTGTAAAAAGCCATCTGAGTGTTGGTTCGTTCGTTCGTTGGTCTTGACGCCGATGAAATGCTCGAATCAGATGTTTAGGGATGTCACATGTAATGCGTTTTTGTGGCTAGATCAATTAATTAACTAGCAATAGTAAGAAGTCGTTTTTTTTGTTCTTTAAAACGACAAAAAAAGCACTCAAACAAAATAAACGAAAAATAAACTATTTTCTTATATTTGACTATTAAATGCTAAACTAATTCTTTGCTTAAGGGTGAAATGACACTTGTTAATTGATAAAATTACGCATCAATACACCATATTCTTTGAGCTGCCGCCGACACACATTCTCCATACGAGAAAGAGCCTTATAAAAAAAATATTAAAAAAACGAACCTATTCTCTCTCAAGGATACTTTAAATTTAACGCTTATAGAAACACTGCAGTGGCGCCACCGTCACATCACGCGCGCGTTGCTTTTGCAGATTTTTTAATTAGGGATACACATTACGATTCCATTTTCATGAAGATCGATTAAAGTGTATACGATCTAGCGATTTTTTGTATCGATTCATTTCAATACTATTTTTAAGTAAACCGATTCAACATTAAGGCGAATAGAGTAGTCTAGATCGTATTCATAATTTAAACCATACAGTCTCTTTTTGAACCTCTATTTTATTGGCCTACAGTTTGGCAATATCTAATAAGTCTACAATATTTGGCGATTTTCGCTTCTTCTGTGCCATCTGAACATCTATTGTCACAGCCTAGTATCTCTTTAAATAAAAGTAACCGGCTGAAGCCAAAAAGGGCTGTCAAAATGATTTTTTTGTATCGAAATTAATTTTGAAACGATTTTTATGAGATCGTTCAAAATCATACGATCCAATCTCTGGATCGATTCAGAGGCATATGATCCATTACGATCCAAAAAATCGATTCAAAGCAAAAAATCGTGCATCACTAGACTAGATATTGTATGAAAATCGCGTCACAGACGCGCCACTGCGATGCTTCTATATTTTAGTTAGCGACCTAGTACTGACAAAACACGGCCTTGGTTTGAGATAAGCCACTACAGCCGCATTCATAATAGTAAGGTAATTTGTTAGCTCTCACATCTGTGCGGTCCGGACCCGTGTTGCTTACTCATCTGTGACTCTGTACCTGCGACTTTGGCTTTCTTGAAAATACTTTTTTTATAATATTAAGTGACGGGACCATTGACTTACAATTATATGGACGTCGGGTCCGCGCTAAAAAGTGTCCGCACTTGTAAGGCGCTAAAATCGTATACAGAGCGCCAAACTCCGCTTTAGTCTTCGTTTGTTCGACTGACAGTATCGACTGCGATGACATTACAATTTAAATTTCGAATAGGTTGACTTGGGACATTTTTTTTCGTGGTTTTTGTATTAGACCCGTCGTCCATTTATTTGTAAGTCAATGGACGGGACGAACAAGTCGTGCACCTGGTGGCAAGCGACACCCCTGTCCATAATAGTTGCAATACCACTCAGAGTTTTAAATCGCAAAGATTTGAAGGGAGACCGCCGTTGCGCCCGTCGCCCTGAGACATAAGTTGACAAGTCGATTATCCTTCAGAACCGGAACACAGTAATGCTCACATACTGCTTGGCGGCAGAAATACGTGAGGTGGCAGTATTTCCGTGGACATTCGTCCGTTCGTCTTTTCCAAGGAGCTCTACTGCTACTAAATTATTTTTTTAACACTAAGCGAGATTTATTTAACAGAAAACGAACCCTATTTTAACGCGTGTTAAGGCCCACTTAACCTTGTGCCTCTATCGTATGTCCTTATTATTTTTATGAAGTAGTGCAAAAGAAAGCAGCCTATACTAGGTCGCTAATCTAAATACACTATACAAGCATTTTATTTGAAGTCGGGACTTCACAATACTTTCAATCGGTCAATTGTAATTAATAACATTTGCCCATTCAACAGACATTCATTTCGATCGTGTACGTGACCTAATGCAATGAAAACCAAATAAGTAAACGCTGTTACACACTATCTCTATAAGGCCGTTTTCACGTACACGGCGCGTTGATTTCGTGACCCGTATTTAACAGAGCAATTGAAAACTTCTTCCTATATTAAACCCTAAGGTATTAGGGTATGTGTGACAATAAAAAAATGCCATAGGATACTTGAGTCCGGTAGATGATACCCCAATGTATACGGGTGGAATCCCGTATCACAAAGCCGCATTAATTCAATAGTCCTCTTAAATGGATACTTGTTAGTTTCACACGCCGGGTATGTGTCCCGGCTTACGCCCTGGCCACGCTTCTTTGGCGTATTTCTTGCGTTTCGGCTCGTTAGATGGACCGCCTGCTTCGTCTGGTGCTGTGGAAAACAGATATTATAAGTAAAAAAGGGGTAATACATTTTTAACGGCCTCTGTGGTGGAGTGGCTTGCACACCGGTTTTCATGGTGTCGCCATCTCTGAGGTCCCGGATTCGATCCCCAGCCGGGTCAAAGTAGAAAACTAACTTTTACATATTAGATAAAGATAAAGATAAATTTATTTCAATATAACTTAATCTAAATATAAGTAAAAAAACAAAAACAAATGTAAGGGAAGCTAATATGCAATTGGTAAAAAAAAAAAAAATTAAACCTTAATTATTATACTAATCATAAAGCTATACAATTAATTATTAGAAGCCTACCAGTATAGTTGCGATGCCTAAACTAAGTACATTATTACTTGTATCTTAAGCATCTTGTTTGTGCACAGATTCATTATATTAGTGCTTAAAAACAAAATAGCTATGTTTAATTAAGAATAAAACAATTAGCTGTTACAATATAATTATGAAATAACTTCTAGTAAACCTATATATAATTATGAAATAACTTCTAGTAAACCTTCTGTTTCATCATAGTTTTTATTTTTAAGCCAGCGTTTGACGGTCTTTTTATATTGTCTCGGGTCTGGGTGTTTGTGCTATCATTGTTGTTTCCGATTTCCATAACACAAGTGCTTTAGCTACTTACCTTGAGATCAGTTCAACGTATGAGATGTTGTCTAATATTTATTGACTTAAATTCCTTTAGTTAAGAAATATCTATACGAGACTCCATTAGTTTGTTATAATTATTAATACAAAGATTGAACATTTAGAAAAAAATCCTTCGATCCGGCCGGATTAGAACCGACGTCTCCTAGCAAACCGTGCCAGATGTCAACTAAGCCACGGAACGAACCCGCGGACCTCACGAATTTTGTTATGTGCTTGTTGTCGGATCATTTGTATTTAGTTTTTTGACGACTTTTTACCCGTAGCACCATCTATGAGAAAGCTATGAAAGTATTTCGTTGCCCAATTAGGTAACTTTACAGCTACCAGCAAGAAACAACTCCACTAGTTTGTTATAATTATTAAAACAAAGATCGAACACTTAGAAAAAAATCCTTCTATCTGACCGGATTCGAACCGACGTCTTCTAGCATACCGTGTCAGACGCCATCTAAGCTACTATCACTCTTACAACTATAATATCTATACATTTTTCCGTTTTTATTTCGCATCCACTGCGGCCACCCTATATGTATAATTCGTGTCTAAACATATTTTACCTCGACGCTTGGAACGTGTTCAAAGGTCACTTCATTATCATTAAGCCGCATAGAAAAAATTTTTCTTAGTGTTCTTTATATTAATAATTACAACAAACTATTGGAGTAATTTTACAAAAATTAATTGAATATCATTGTTGTAAAATATCGTATATTTTTTTTAACAACGCAAAACTCGTAGCCCCTCTCACTCACGAGAGAAATGCAGGCCACATAAATATTTCTCGCGGCCAGGGGATCAAACCCGGGACATCGTGTGTGGCGGACCAGCATGATAACCGTTCGGCCACGGAGGCAGTTAACAGTAAATTAATATTACAATAACTATTTTCTTTCGATTTGCCTTTTATATTTAATAATTCAGGGAATTTAGAAAGAGATATTCATCACTCTAGAGTTTGAGTAAAAATAAACTCTCCCTGTCCTGTTCTCTGCTTATTACAATTGTATTCAGAATGCGCCAAATTATATTATGAATAAGACACCGTGTTTTATATTGATAAAAATAATCAAAGACAACATAGTGCCGGTATACCATTCTTTCTCTCAAATTGGATAATTTCCTGCACTATGAGTATCAGAGCAACAGCATTTACTCCGGGCATGCTGGACAGCCCAAAACACCCAGGCCAGAACCGATATAGAAAAGTTCATTTCCCAAATTGTTCGTACCCGGAATGGAACCCAGGACTTCTTCGTTTAGCGCCCAAGAAAAAGAAGAGATATCCATAGTAGACGTAAAAGGGATCCAAATAGACTGGTTTATATTAATGTACCTAGACTGTCCTACTATAAAAATCAATGCAATGGTATGTGTGTCCAAATGTGAAATGCTCTATCAAACAACTGCCTCTGCCTCTGTGGCCGAACGGTCACCATGCCGGACTGCCACGCAGAGGTCCCAGGTTCGATTCCCGGGCCGGGAGAAATGTTTGTATGGCTTATATTTATTTCTCTCGTGAGTTTTGGGTGTAATTTGTGGTAGTGTATGTGTGTGTCCATGGCACCTGCCACACAGGGTTTCCCTAGTTCGGGGCTATGTTGAGTGTGTGCGTTATTATTATTATTATTATAACATTAAAATGTTACCAAATAGTTTGTTTGAAAATAGATTGAATGCATGCATGGTTTTAAGACAAAAATGACTACACAGTGATCGATTTCTTGAACAAACATTACTACTGATATTATAATTGTTTGACTTTCATAATTTTTGTTATTAATTTAATTGACTATGTATTGAAATAAAATTAGAACTTTAAGGAAGTTTTGTGCACGTCTCTGACATTATTTGTAATCTAATCAATTAATTCAATCAATATAAGTAAAATTTTGCATGCCAGATGTGGTAAAATATGAGCTCTATCTCTCTACTGTGTTCCATCTCTTGTTCACCATATGCATTTCCCAAAACGAAAACCGAGGCACCAAGATCGTAAAATTTGCGCTTCACTTTTTTTAAACTATCTTATATATTATATGTTTTTTAGATAGGCCGTTATTTTAGAAATCCGTCGAAATATAGTCGGGAATAGTGCAATTACTAACGCGTAACTAGCATTTGATTATGAGTCTCCATTTCGGTAATTTTGTCGCCAAATCAATTCCGCGTAAATGTCGTGGCAACCAAATTAGCGTGATTTACGGAAATCTATTATTATCCGTCCGTAGTCAACATAAATTAATGCTTAGTGTGCAAAAATGTAAGTCGGAGCCATTGAAATAACAAAATAATAATGTTTAGTAAGTAAAGCCTTTTACCAGTGCTACATACGCGGATTTGCACTATCCCCGACGATATAATTTGCTTGAAGTAATTTACCTGTATGTGGTAACGGAGGATGTATGTGGAGATGTGGCTCGGGCCCTTCCAGCTCCACGTCGGGTGCGGGGTTCGGCAGGGAGAGACCCAATCTGCAGAAAAAAGCTTTTTGTAAGCTCTCTTTCTCCTTATATTAAAATTATCAGGATTAAGCCATTTGATAAATATATATCGTAATATTATACGTGGTCTATTTAGTTCAGTTGATATAAAAAAAAATATCATTGGTATATGTAAAGTACCTATTGAATGTAGCGGTTTTCGTGCAAAATTTCGAAAAGTTTGTGCTTTTTTTTTCTATCGTGAAAATTTTTACGAATCGTATTTTTACACCATATAGTAATCAGTGTATGTCCTTAATTTTACTACATATTTTTTCCAAATTGATTGATTCAACACTCACTGTTATGCGGAATTAACCAAAGCCATTTGAGATAAACTGTTAAAATGTATTAAATTAACTGCTGCTTTAAACAATTCTTGTTTATTTAAATACAAACGCTAATATTTTATATTCTCACTTTTTACCGCTAAACGTGTGAATTTGTGAATTTTCCGACATGTTGAATTTGATGATGAATAAATTAAATAATCTGTTTACTATTATGGGTCTAGTTCTTACCTAGCACCAATAAGACTGAGGTGAGAACTGGGCGCAGGCAGGTCGGAGTACAGGTTATTTCCTCGGGAGATCTCCTGCAGCCTCAACGAGTGATGGTGCTGGCCTGAAAATTAGAAAATGAATTAAAAAAATAAATGACAAACCCCACATTCGTCTCGTCAAATCGTATAATTAGGAAACGTGGTGTAATAAAGCCACATCTGCAAAATGACAACTTTCAGCACAGAGGTTTAAAGATACTATGAACGAAATTAGTTGGTAACTTTTTTATTCTTAAATAGGAGATTTACACAATTTCACATAATTATTACGTAACTTGTTCCATGTACTTATTTTTATCACTTTCGTGTGATAAAAGCGGTTTTGACATATCGACCGCTCCTACGTAAAGTATCGTATGTCGAAATTGCCAAGTTTACAGGGGAGCCTTTTAAAAGTTCTCCGTTTTATTTGTCAAAGCTCGTTACTCCCATAGATCATCTAATAGATCATGTAACCGATATCTAGGATTTTATAATACTCTACTGTCTATGTGAATAACGAGCTATGCCGAATAAAACTGAGAAATGATAAAGTCACGTGTTATGCTTATTTCAGTGAATTCAGAACTTTAAAACGCTCCCCTGTAAACTTGGCAATTTCGACATACGATACTTTATGTAGGAGAGGTCAATATGATCACATATGGCTTTATAGGGTACGAATTTTTTTTTATAATAATAAGTGACGGGACGAACAAGTCGTGCGCATGCTGGCAAGCGATACACCTATCCACAACAGTTGCAGTGCCACTCAGAGCTTTGAATCGCAAAGATCTGAGGGGCATTGCCACTGCGCCCGTCTACCTGAGACATAAGTTGCCAAGTCCCATGTGCGTGTAATTTCACCAGCAGCCTTACCCTTCAAAATCGGAATGCAGTAATGCTCACATTACTGCTTAGGGTATGGTAAGGCAGTACTTCCCTCGACGAACTCTTTCACAAGGAGCTCTACTGCTACTACTACATGTATAAGCTACATCTAGATGCCCAAAATAATGTTAATTGATATATACTCACCATCATCAGAGCTCTGCAATTTCAACTTCTTCATTGGAGCATTTGCATTAGGCACTATTGTGGACTTGACTAGGTTGCGGAATCTGCCCACTGTGGGGTCAATGTCCTCTGGGTTTATGATGTCTACTTCTTCGTTAAAGGACACGTTGCGTCGCTGCTTCTTTGGAACTCCGCTTGGCATGGTGGCGGAACGCTTTGTGCCTGTAGCTGGCTGTAAAAAAAATAAAAATATACAAGGTAAATAACGATTATGAGTCTCGTACCTACTTATTCATTTTAAACTGCAGTAAGGAGATGTATTAATAAATAAAATTTAACAAAGAAAATCTTATTCTTATTTCGGCTTAAATTTATTAGAATTTGTTTGGGAGTGTACGCAACCGCGTTCATAGTGTAAGAATTTGAAAAAAAATCGAGACTAAAGGTGGTTTTCCACTGGCGAGGCGAGACGAGACGAGGAGAGACGAGAATTGAAATCTCGCCGTCCTATTTCCATCAAAAATTGCCATTAATAGCTGGCGTGATCTCGCGCTGCGGTTGTGGATAGTGAAGATTCAGTGCTGTTCAGCTCATCTAGCGATAAATAGGCGGCTGAAGTAATATGTCTCGTAAATCATTATTATTAAATACGTTAACGGAAGAAGAATTAGACCAAACCATCTTTTATTAATTCTCAAATCGTACGTACCCTACAATCTCGCGATTGATATTAATAGCCATCGCGAGCTCACGCGAGACCGTGCGGGCTCTCGCGAGATCGCGCGAGAAATCGTGTTTCCGTTAAAGAGTATAATACTCTATGTAGGCAGCAATACGATTCAATATTACAGCAACAAATATTTCAATTCTGGAGGCGCGAGTGAGAGCAAGAGAGGCCCATCCTCGTCAATCCAGACCATTTCCACCGAAGATGCGCTAGGAGAAATTGAAATTTTGTAAACAAATTTCAATCCTCGTCTCGCCTCGTATCGCCTCGCCCGTGTTAAACCACCTTAACTCTAATAAATTTAAATAAGAATGCACGCGCGCACACGCACGCATACACCAGAGGAGTCATTAGTCAGTCTTTTTATTATGTAAGACGAAAGTTGTAAATGGAAAAGAAGACCAAATAAAAGAAAAAAAAGAGGGATGGATTCTGTGAAAGATGATATAAAGATGAACAACAAAATGACGAATACTAGGGATTAAAAGAAAATATAATGCGACGACGCCAATTAATAGAATAAAAAGGGATAATGGCAGAACAAAAGAAGCAGTGGAGCCCCTTATGAAAGAATTCGCCCAGTACTGCAACCTTACCTATTTCTGTCGCCAAGCGGTAATGTGAGCATTACTGCGTTCCGGTTTTGAAGGGTAAGGGTGCTGGTGAAATTACAGGCACATGGCACTTGTCAACTTATATCTCAGGGTAACGAGCGCAGTGGGAGTGCCCCTGAGATCTTTGCGATTTAAAGCTCTGGGTGGTACTATGACAGTTATGGACAGGCCTGTCTCTTTCCACCAGGCACACAATTTGTTCGAAACGTCACTAGGCATCATAAAAAAAAGATAAATCAACATTCTTACCTTCATGACGTCTGTACCATCATCTGTAGATATTCCCAGCATGGAGATTCGCCTATTGTGCGCCGTGTTGAATTCCGTTAGATTCTAAAATATAACACATTAATTAAACAAATTTGCCTGGTACAACAGAATATTTATATCATCTAAAATATTAACTAAACATTCTCCTCGGAGAAGTCACGTGTTCCATCGACTGCGAATCAAGAAATTGGTTTTATTGCTAAAATTTAATATAATAATACTCATAGCCCAGCACTAGGGAAACCATGTATCGCGGATGCCATGGACACAACAAAGACAACCACAAATGATATCCAAACTCACGACAGAAATAAATGTAGGACAAACAAATATTTCTCTCGGCCCGGTAATCTTCTGTGGTTGGTAGTCCGGCATGGTAATCGTCCGGCCACGGAGGCTGTTTATTTAATTGGTTTGTTATAGAGAATATTTTTTTTTTTATAAAACATAAGTGCGCATTTGACCACCATCTCACATGATAGAAAGTGATGATGAGGTCAACGATGTAGCAAGCACACCTAAATAATGCCTATTTACTCTCGCCTTGAAAAGGTCCAAGTTATAACTTTCACGGAACAAGTCTACAGGTAAAGAATTCCACCCCATAGCCGTTCGCCATATAAATGTGGAAGCGTAACGCTTCGTGCGAATTCTTGGAATATCCTCAACATAGGGGTGGTATCCCAGCCCACGTGTAGTCCCCTGATGATGGAAAGGGGAAGGCGGAATCAAATTATACATTTCCATCGCACACTCTCCTGTATCATATCCTGTAGAATACCGATAAGCAGGCAACTTTACGGCGGTGTTCAAGGCTTTGCAGCTTCGCCTCCACTAATGCCGAGTCACCTATAAGCCTCTCGGCACGCTTGTCGATTGAATCCAAGGCGGCAGTTGGTATTTAGCAGAGCCATCCCGTATACAGTATTTATAATTCATTTATTTGTAAAAACACGGTTTGTATAGACAGATAAACACTTTATTCACAAGTATGACACAAATACAGATTGAATACAAAAGGAAAAATAAAACATTTTTGTCATAGCAGTGAAATGGCGCTCATTCAGCATATGCCTAAGTTCGCTAAGGCGCTGGTTTTCAGTCAGAACCAACGAGAGGTACTAAATCTAGAAATTGTTTGTAATGAAAGATCTAATAAACCACTAGGAGGGAAATTGTTAATTAAAATAATAAATGTAATAAAGTGTGAATAGTGCATCTAAAATAACGTATTCAATATGTAAGTGCATGTGCGGATTTGAATATACATATAAGTGTAACTGTATGTGAAAATAATGATTGTAAATATGTTTTGGTGTAATAAATCAAAGTAAAAAATGTACATTTAGAAATGCTACGAAGAAGATTACATGGGGATATGAAAACTAATAATTAATATTAAAATTTCAAAAAATTAAACACATTTTTGTAACGAGAGTAGGTGTTGCCGGTGAAGTGTTTAGAATTTATGTTTGGATGACTCGTATAGAAGTTGACATGTATTATTATTTATTACTAGGATAGCTTCATTCGGGGCATATTTATTTATTTATTATTAATATATGTAGCCCCTCATCACTGCGACCATCAGTTGATCTATTGTGATCACCACTAATTACACTTCGGAGCCAAGGCCGACAGCATTGAAGAACTGAAGGACTTTCCTGGCTCCGACAGATTTAATGTCCTCTGGTTGTAGCATGTGCCTTCCCAGTATAGAGCTTCGTACCAGGGATAACATTGGGTAAGAAGATGAGCAGGAGTTTCATCCGCCTCGTGGCAGAATCTACACTCTCTATTCTCTCTCTGCCCAATATTTGACATGTGCTTGTTCAAGCCACAATGTCCTGTAAAGACTCTAGTGAGCATTCTGATGCCATTCCTGTCCAATGACAGAGCTTCTCTACAGTATTTGGCATGTATGAAATATGTATGTATGAGGACATGTATGAAATAATTACAATTTCATTGTGTCCGGTCAAGCATTAGGCATACAAACATATTGAAGGTATCTTACAGATTTAATCACAGGTTGTTTGACACATCAAATCAGATTAAATTAAACGACGCATGGTGAGAATTAAGAAATACTTGATATTGTCTTTGGAATTGGTGGAGTATTACTTATTTCGGAGAACGGGGGTAGATACATAGATCCTATGGTCACGTGGACTGTTCGTAAAAAAAAATATGTATACGCGATTTAGGGGGATTACTGTTTCAAAGTATCAGAAAAAGATTTCAAATAATTTGCATACTTTCTTTCCTTAATGAATGGATTATAAGACCAATTTATATAGTCTCTATTCTGCCAGTGTCCGTTACGTGTTACTTTCTTAAAGATCATGGAGGGAGCGCATATAGAAAGCATGTTCGGTGACTCAGAGGGAGTAAAATGACATTTGTAGGGTTGCACGTTTTCACAAAATTGTAAATGGTCATGTAGTAGTTGTCGACAGTTTTGTCGATAGATTGTGAAGGTGGTAAAATTTTGCCAAATATCTGTCACGACATTCTACATTTATTCCATAAGCGTGACCAATATTCAGTCGATAGTCGATAGTATATTTATCGATTGCAATCACTACCTGCTCGCGAGCGGGCAACACTTTTGTGCAATGAACTGTCATGTTACTCCGTCTTCAAAAAAGATAGACTATATTACTAATTGCGATATTGCCGTTTTTATTCTTATTCACAGTTGGCCTGCCAGTGTCGAAATCGACTTTTATATACTTATTAATAAAGGCAGGCGGATTTGATTATGTATATTAAATTAAAATTAAAAACTTTAAAATATGTCTCTTCTTTGTATTTTTAATAGACATGTAAACATTGATAATTCAAGCGAACTAGCAGTTGGACGAATATGGGTCGATGATGATACAGATGTAACAAGTTGGGCCATTTATTGCGTGTCTACAGTGGAAGTCATAAGTCAATAGTACATACAAAAAAAAAATCTTACATCTAATTCCGTCTGTGTTTCGGGCAGTCCCAATAGCGCGCCTTCCGTTTCCGTATTAGGCAATTCTTCCATAATACCTCGCGTATTCCCTGTCGGTCGCTCTCTGAAACGTTCGTTTCAAACAGTAATGAAAATCGAAAATTCACATCGAAAATTCAATCTTCTGCCCTTTAAATTAATAACGAGCGCCTCGTTCTGTGTACCGTTTAGGTTCTCGGGTTTCTCTCAGAGAAAATTTTAAAGAGACTGGTATCATGACTGTGGCATCACAGTACATTTACTCAAATGCTTTGCCCGTAAAAATGTACATAATTTCGTTAATAAAATGTACATAATTCGAAAGAAGATGTCCATAATATTAACCCTGGAACTAAGTCCAAATTCATGATACCACGATTTCATTCTTTTGCAATAAGTTTCCGGAGCATATATTAAGATTACCATTTCTTAAGTTTAAAACTTACATTAAAAGTATTTTAATTGAAGTCATATTACAAAATTGTAGACCACGTGTTACAGGAAGATGTATGGAAAGACAACATGAGTCTAGATTCCGCACAAATATAATTAAAAATGTATTCTATAGCATTTAAGTTTATTTGAAAAGAGCAATCCCTGGAGATTTTTTCTCGTTCTTCTCAGGGAGGTCAGCGTAGTGAACGAGCAGTGTTTAAAAAGTAGCTTAAAAATTGCGTTTTCAAATGTAAAAATGTTTACCTATGGAACAAATTATTTGCCTTTGATTTAAGTTTATTTGAAAAGGGCAATTCCTTGATTGTTCTTCTCAGGGAAGTCGGCACAGTGAACGAGCAGTAGCTTAAAAAATGACGTTTTCTAGTGGAAAAATTCAACCTAGTAAAGAAATGATTATTTGACTTTGGCTCAATGTCTTTTCGTTCTAATTTGAAATACAACACTTACCTGATGATATAGTTCCTGGTGGAAGCCCCAAAATGAAACACAGAGTCGATTGGCAGCTGAGTTGGTTTGTTCGGTTCTAGACGCAATTTGCCAATGAATGTACCATGTGCTAGAAAGAGACACATTGAATTTTGAATGTTGCAACCTAACAAATTAAAAATCGAAATTGTGAGACATGACACCTATCTGAAATGGTTGAAACGTGCCTGTGCTTACTGCTAAGTGAAGTAAGGATCACAGTGCACTAATTGGTTTGTATGAGCATCCATATATCGTCGATGTTTTGAAGTGTGAAAGCGCCATTTCGAAATTTTTTTCAGAGAAGCATGTGTTAGGTTTTAATGACTGTGTTAAAATGTTTACGTCCGGTTTTAAAATTCAATTTTGGTTTTAATTAAGTTTAACTTTTAAAATTGAATTTAAAACAGGGCATTGGTTAATGTGATCATAGTTGGCGAAATTGGCACTAGATGATATTTTCATTTTTTTTTAACATAATAATTCCTCATACTGTCACCTAAGGTGACAGCAAAAACTTTCATAAGTAAAATTTAGAACAAACTATCAAAAACTACAAGAAATCTTCAGGTACCATATCAGCATCCACATAAACTAGCTTACACTTTTTGATAACAGATAAATTCACACCAATTTCACATAAATTAACTACTAGGGATCATTAAGGGTAAATTTACTATTTAGCACTGTTTAAAAAATTCCATTGACAAGATCAAAAAAAAACTACAATGAAAAGATTATGTCAACATTATTAGTACAAATGTTTATATCAAAATTAGTAACAACAGTTTAAGACAAGTGTTTCTTTACAACTAAGAAAATTACTATGTTTTTAAGGAACCAATATCTAGGTTATTAGGGTGCATAATCAATTAACACTCAAAATAATTTGTTAGTGATATTCTTAGTAAATATAATGATAATAAATTAATTTCGGTTTACGTTTGCACGAAATGACGCCATTGTGTTAATTAGGGCTGATAAGCAACAATCAGAATAGGTGGAGGTCAGTTTTGTATGAATTAAGCGGACTCATTAAGTGGGGTTTCCCACTTTCGATTATACATATAAATAATCTACTTGTCTTAGTCTATTGGGCTCGTGTGCAAATAATGGATAGTTTTTAACCCATCACGCTTCCACGTACAATCGTTAGAGACAACTTGGATCTTTATAACGATTTTCACACCGTTGCGTGCTAAAGCCACAACGGTGTTTCTTAACGAGCAGTTGTGTTTTTGTCCACTATTTAAAAAATAATGAAAAATATTCATATTGGAAATGAAACTATTTTTCCGGATTTAAATCGCGTATATTTGTTTTTTCAAACAAACCGACGTTTCGGGC
>NW_020653391.1:2247291-2271808 GCF_003589595.1 Hyposmocoma kahamanoa | reverse complement strand
TGGCCAGTGTTTGCGTGTTTGTTGCCATTTATGACCGGCGGCTTACTGATCGTTCTTATTATAAATGGCATAGAGCTCTAGATGTGCTCTTGAATCTGTTCTTAATGAAAGAAAACTAAAGCTAATATAGGAATATAAATATGTTTTAAAAATTTCAATATAGCCTTCTCAAGTGAAATATTTTTCTTTACACGTACTTATATTATATTTTTTACTGTTGATAAAATAGTTTTTGTTTTGCTCTTCTACCTTCATTTTATTGACATGACATCCGTGTATTTTAATTGTAAATGGGCCACATAAGGTCGCCTATAATACAAATTGTGAAAGAAAACAAATATCTAGCACTTGCACGTCAATTACAATGACATTATGGGCCAGTTGGACCAGAGCTGTGCAACGCGTGTTACCAGTTTCGGGGATACACTTACTCAACACAGCCCCGCACTAGAGAAACCCTGTGTCGCGGGTGCAATGGACACACATAAACAACCACAAGTACACCCAAACTCACGAGAGAAATTAATGTAGGCCATAAAAATATTCGAACCTGAGACCTCTGCGTGACAGTTTTAGGGTCGTATTCTACAACTCTACTCAATTCAATTCAATTTATTTAATTCATGTACATATTGACACATAGTTTTGTTAGTAACACACCACTTAATACTAATGTTAGTAAGTACAAAATTATACATAATAGACACTGCTGGAAACATGCAATTCACAGCAGTGCCTCACGTATGGACAGTCTAATCTCACAAGTCAGGATTTGAACAGACTTGAGTATGATTTCAAGCACCGGAAATACGACCCTAATGGACGACTTGAGTATGATTTTCAGTGCTCACTGCAATACTCAAGTCCTGACTTGAGTATTGAGTAGAGTTCTGGAATACGATCCTTAGATTAGATTTAGAATCGGGCATGGTAACCGTTCGGCCACAGAGGCAGTTAAAATGATGATCAGCTGATCGAAATTTTGCGACCTGAAATTTCCATAAATAACAAGTGAAATAAAGTATTAATTAATATCATTAGGTCAATGATTAATATCCATTGTTTCACTGCTTCAACTAAATATGAACTTGAAATACGACTACACCTTTCTGTTACACCCTGTATAACACAATCAACTCACGCAATTTTATTAGTGTTATCTGCACATTGCTAGATAGGCTGCGAACCTATCAGCCGTCTCTCGTAATTACAAAAATGGATTTCCTCGTGGTTGTTTTTCAAGTTCATAGTTTATTCAGCTCTCCTCGCTAGGTGTTTCCTATGTAAAAAAGGTTTCAGTTTTAAAATCTTGAAACATAAGCTCAAGTTGAAACCGATTCAAAATTGTTATTTCAATTTGAAAAATTTCCACCGTTGCACATTAAGTCAATGCCGTTGCACGATTTTTTTTCAAATCTACATTCTCTCAGTGCGTAGACAACTTGATAGTGAATGAATAGGCCAAATGAAAACATCCCGCGTATTTTACCTGAATCTTCTGAAAAATCAAGAATGTTATCCAACTTTATATCATTTCGTATGAAGCAATGTTGAAGACATTTTGTAATGGAATCTAAGAAAGAAATTACTCTCAGTCTTGGCTGTATGGCGCATTAATGCCTTTGCCTTTTCTAATGGAAAAACGTACCAAAAAAACAAAGAAAGAGTTATAGTATATAGTAATCTGTGGATTAAATAAAAAACATCTTTACAATTACACGTAAATAATGTCGTTAACGTAATTTATCGGCAATACAAGTGTTTTCTAGGAAAGTAAACTATGGCTTTGCCAACAGCGCAGCCCGCTGAAGTGCTACGAGCTTGGCAGAAGGATGATTCTTACGAGAAACAACTAGCAGAATCATTAGCAAGACTTATGCCATCACACATAGCTTCAAAGGCTGTTCCCTTATCTTCCATACTCTATAAGTCTTTTACCACACTAAAGGACCTTCAAACTCTTGGTGAAGAATACTCAGGCATAGTTCAAGTGGACGAAACGTATCACAAATTACCATCTTTTAGTGCGAGGTTATTAAGCATTTTACTTTCTTGTGTTGGGGAAAACTTGACCAGAAGGTTACTCCGTCATGCTGAAAAGTCTGTAGAAAACAACAGCACGTTACGCTCCGATGCGCAGAATGCTTTCATACTAATTTTAAAAGCCATAAACACAATGCTACCGCAAATTGAAAGTATACATCGTGCACTTAGTTATATTAACGGAGGACCTTTGCAGATTGGGAAAACCATTGCTGGGATAGATTACGTACATGTAAGGCCAGCAGCCGCTGCGTACTATGCTCATTTACGCCTTTTAGGCATTGTTACATTACTACATGCGTTTATTTCATGTGGTCAGAGTCTATATCAGGCTAAAAAACACATGGATCAATTGCGGGACATTCCTGCTGATGTAGATAGTAGTAAATCGTGTGTAGCATGTTTAGAAGAAATGGCACAGCCATGTGTCTTACCTTGTGGTCATGTGTTTTGTATGAATTGTAGCTATGGACCTTTGGAAAGCTGTGCATTATGCAGGACTCCGTTTACTAAGAACTCTGTTGTTCCATTGATGAATTATTACCCTGGTACTTTGTGAGGTTAGTTCTGTTGTTGTCAGGGTTTTTTAGTTGTATATTTCCGTAACTCTTTCATAGTAGCCACACTAAAACGTCAGTACCTTCTAGCCGTAGTGCTTATATTGAATCAATATAAAATGTTTAATGTATGTAAATCATTGTTGATACTTGTATATGGAAACACGTAGGCGGCAACTACACAGAAAGCACTTGAAAATCACACTGTAAATCATGTAGTTGGTTTTTTGAGTTCCATGTAGCAATACAGAATACCTCATACTATCATATTCTAATATTAAATGTTACAGTAGACACTGAACAGTTCGTCCATGAACAGTTTATCTAAATATCAAGAAACTAACCAATTAAAGAGCCAGCTGGTGGTATTTATTCAATTGATGGTAAACCCTATGATTGTAACGGCAAAAGTATTTTAGACCAAAGATACTTATTATTATTGTTTTATAAAATGTGATGCAATTGTTTAATTATATAGTAAAGGGTATTGTTAAACATTGTGAAAATTGTCTGGAGTGCCTTCTGAAATAGTTTACTTATGTAATAAAAATATATTGAACATTATATAGAATAATGTCATATTAGGTGATTTTCATTATAAGATGTTTTATTATCATTTTTATATAAATAAAACATAAAATTTTACACAAATCAATTTTTTTAATAACATTAAATAAAATAAACATGCTTGTTAATATTAAAATAAAATTTCTATTACTCAAGTACTCTCAGTTTTAGCAAACACATTATGTATGTATGTACATTATTTTGAATGAGATTGTAAAGCAGCATAAAATGCAAATTAAGTATATCATGTACCTATATTTATTAAAAAAAATGCATATATCAAAGACCACAATTTTGTACATTTTAAATGCAATTATTCGAAACGACATCTTCTAGCAGACTGTGCTAGACGCTATCCCAACTGAGCCACGGAATGAACCAGCATAGAAAATTTCGTGAGCATACTTCACGAAATTTTGTATGTGCTTGTTGTCAAGTCTTTGTATTAGGTTTTTCAACGACTTTTTAGCCGTAGCGCCATCTATGAGAAATCTATGAAAGTATGTTTTACAGCTACCAGCCCTGGCTAGAGATATTGCTATTCACTTATTTAAATTTTTATTGAATTGATATTTATGAAATTAGTCCATTAGTTAGTTATAATTATTAATACAAAGATCTGAGAACACTTAGAAAAGAATTCCTATGATCCGGCCGGATTTGAATCGACATCTTGTAGCATATAATTTTAATGCATATTATAAAATCACAACAATCTCCATCAGGGAATCATTTGAATTAATTATTTTTACTAAATTTTTATTCCATATGGAAAAGAATGAAAGTTTTGTGAAAGTGAACATCACTGCTTCGCTATGGACTTCACTACTTTGAGATAGATTTTAAATAAAATTAAAGTCTTGCCGCTCTTCTGATAATGTTATGATGCACAATATTATTGTGACATTATATCTATACAACATTATATTGAAACATCTGCACATTGTTGCAATACACCTGCAAAACATTGTGTGGCTGACATTCAATCATGTGGCATCAACATTTTAGAAAAAACTTTTCAATAAATACATTACACAAATATAAAAGTTTTCTTATGCATAACAAAGCAAGTAACCATCTATGGAAGATGCGGTTTAGTCTTTAAATTTGTGAAATCTTGTAATATTAAATGCAGCAACATAACAGACTTATTTAATTATAACTGCTTAATAAGTAAAATAAAATAAATGCATTATTCAACACGCAAAAGTTCTACATCAAAAATCAAGGTGGAATTTGGCGGGATGACACCAGGGTGGCCTCTGGAGCCATAGGCAAAGTCTGGAGTGCAGGTCAGCATTGCTCGTTCCCCAACGGACATCTGAAAACACAATTTTTTTAGCCTTGCATCAGGGAAACCGTTATGTGGGTGCCACGGATACACACATACATACAGAGGTCCAGGACAGTTACCAAGCAGGACAGTCCAGCATGGTAACCGTTCGGCTACCATGCGGCTTATTTACCTGTTCACTTAGTATTCTTCATTCAAACAGCATGTCATGTGGGCTTTATGAATGGTTCAGGTTCACCGCTCTTTAGTAATAAACATACTCACTTTCCCAATTCCTTGGTCCCAACCCTTAATCACGTCGCCTTTGCCTAGAGTGAACTTGAAGGGCTGGCCCCTATCCCTTGAAGAATCGAACTTCTTCCCGCTCTGCAGCGTCCCCGTGTAGTGAACAACCACAGTCTGTCCTGCTTTAGGATAAGTAGAGCCTAAAAAATAAACATTAATATACGCATAATTCACCGGAATAGGTTATATTTATAACGTGTCACGTGTGTATCCAACATTTACTAACCATTGCCAGGAGAAATAGTTTCAACGTCTACGCCCATTGTATGTTATAGAACGAAAGGTGAAGAAAAACAAGTCTAAAATAATAAGTTTCAATGAAACAATGTTTTCTTCACAAAAACCACTAATGTCGAGGTGAAATTCTTTTTTTGGCAAGTTGATGACATTTGGTTTGACTGCTGTAAGTAAAAAAAAAAATTTTGTGCCTGTGTGTGTTGATCTTTAGATTTTTTTATTTTTTTATTAGTTTTGGCTTGGATACAAGTACTTTGAACCATGTGTTCGTTTAATTATCTGGATTCTCAGTAATATTTTCTATCGTAGTTCTAATTCTAACACTTCTTTGGGTTTTTTAAATAGTCTTTTAAGCGGTGGGAGTCAATATTTATGTTTTACTTTCACAAATCACATTATCTTCTATTACTTTGAACAAAAACGTTTAGATCGTAATTAGAGGATTTTTCAGGATAAAGCCTTTTGTAATTTGATTTAAAATAAGGAATATAATTCTAACTTTCTTCATCACTATTCCTTTCTTCGTTTTTTCCTCATAATCTAATTAAGACAAAATAATCTTTGTAAAAACTGTACTCCTAACTTCGAAAATCCGCCATTTTTTTCGTCGATCTTAGAGGATTTCTCTAAATTAAGGTGTTGATGCTGCAGAGTTTAAATCGATCGATTTTAAGTAGAAACTAGAAACTAGGCAAGTGTTGAAACTAACTAAACCCGTCTGTAGACTTTTTTTTTTATAGAATAACTTGACTATGAATGCTGTGATGCGGAAATGGACCAATGGCAACGTAGCAATATCATAAACATTTATTATGGCTGTTTGACGTTAGAAAACAGTTGAAATTGAAACTGCAACAAGCTGAACGATTTCGGTCTGTTATGTTTTTGATTATTTTTTCCTATGTTTTGAGTATTTAGGCCGTGATTTTCGTGTAATTTTATTCTTTTCAATTATTGGTGTATTATATACAAAGAAGTGGCAGTGTTTGTTGTTTAAAATGATGGAAGTCGATGGAGTTCAAAAAGAACTAGTCGATGAAGTAGAAAGTATAAACAGCAATCCTCCAGATGGAGGAAAGTTTGCTAATTTGAAAGCTTTTGTAACTGCTGCTCGTGAATTTGAAGCCACACATAGTGAGACTGCTGTGAACTTGATGACTCGGTATTTAGGTGTAAGTATTTCAATATCTTCAAATAACTTATGTTACCTTACTATCGGTGTTTACTTATATTAAAAAAATATCTCTATTTAAATTGTTTGATATTGCCCCCGTTTCTGATACAGATAATAGCGTCGTCATGTGATTTAACAATATTTTCCCCTGGTCGGTCGGAAGTATGTGCGTTCTTCAGTTCGCTATGGCGTGTGATGTGCGACAGTCGCAGCCCAAGTTGGGCTGGGGTAGCTGTGCTCACGCGAGCTTGCATAGAACCCAGTGCGAGACACGCTCTTACCCATACATACAAGTAAGTTTGGTCAATCGGTAGGAACGCGCAGGCACTATGAATACATGTTAAAATTAAAAAAAAAAAATTTTAAACTTTGTTGAAAATAGTTTTTAATGTTTGTTTCTGATAAATCAAGCTTAAATAAACACAATGTTATTATAATTTTTTTCTGTGGTCTATAGCTTCCAAGAAAATTATAGTGGAAAATCCAGTTTTCATAATGCCCCCTTTCATACAGCCCAAGCATAAGTTTAAATAAGTATGATTTAGCCACAGTATTACAATATCATCCCTACAGGTAGTGCCTATACTTATATACCTTTGATGTTTATTTGATTAACAAAAATACATAAGTATGTAATAAAGATTTACAAGTGTTGCAGTGTTCAATATTTAAGTGCATATATTTAGATATTTCTGTTTCTTTGGTATTACTTTTAACTATGTAATGAATTTGGATGAACTATTTCATCATAAATGAATGAGGGAAATTTAAGCATGGTTGTGTTTTAAATGCTACTTAGTAAGTTGAATGATTTTTTTTAAATTGTTTGTCCTTGTTATATTTTGATGTCAAATTATGACTGTACAGAGAACAGTTTGTGTGCACCATTATTATATACGCATATATCAATATAGTTTAATTAATTGTATGTATTGAACTTAAAACCTGGATTTATTAAAAGTAAGCATGTTTGTGGGATGCAACCCACTTCCCTGCAAATACATCACCATTATTATAACTGTATTATTGTACAAATATATGAAATATAATGTTTACAATGTTTTCAGATTCATGCCAATATTAGCACGCTTGCTATCAGATTCGATATCAAATGACAAGAAAATAAAACTTTTAAGTGTAATGCAGGTAAAGTATAAAAATTACTCTACTATAGTAGCATAACAAACTTTAATAAATATCTTTATTAAACTTTTTTACATAAAAATTTGAAAAAAAAATCAAAAAAGTTTGAAAAATTTATTAATGGACACCAACACTAAGAAAGATTGCCAACAAACGTCAACTACCACAAGAAACAGCTGTACATAATCTCTGGACTGATTACTTGTTAAAAGAAAAGAAAAATATCAAAAGCTTATTAACACAGTAGAATATAATATGTTAACCCATCACATGTAGAGACACAGAGTCCTGGACAATTTTGGTGTTTTTTATTGGTGGATGAAAACATAGACCAAAATTGTTTGGGATACCACATGACTCAAGAAAGCATGAAGTAAATAGAACATGTTGAATTTAAAAGATGAAACTTATCTTAGCTAAATTTTTAGGACATCTCATATGGTATAAAAATAAGCTGGCAGGAGTCCTACCTTTCTGGCTTAATGAAGGAGCTGACAGATTTCATAATGCAGCCAATGAGTGACCCCCAGTACCGCACTATTGGTCACATGTCACTGACAGTGCTGGTCAATTTATGTTATGGCAACCTGCCAGCCATTTATGCACTCATGCGAATTGTGGACACTAAAGATTTTGTTGGACATCTTGTGAACTTGAAGGTAACTAAGTAAATTCTATTTAAGTTTAAAATGCTTTACTTTCATGTTTATTTTTAAACATTTACATAAATTTGTATATTCTGAGAACATTTGCTATGCCCAGAACATTTGCAAAAACCATGAAGTATATATTGAAATAAATATAGGTATCGATAAATAAATATATAATAGACAACATCACATATGTTGCTCTAATCCCAAAGTAACTAAAGCACGAGTGTTATGGCAATCGGAAACAACAATGGCATCACAACACCTAGACCTGAAACAATATAGAAATAATTAATTTCTACATTGGCCTGGCTGGTGATCGAACTTGGGATCTCAGAGATGGCTACAAGCAAGCCTGTCAACCTTAGAGGTTGTTAAATTAAGTTTTTTTAAGTTATCGCAAATGTTACACATAGGAAATGAAACCATTTTTTCGGATTTATATTGCATATAATTTGTTTTTCAAACATACTTTACTGTTGCAAGATTTAGATCTAAAAACAAAAAAAAGTAGGTTGTTTTATATAGGTAGGCATTATATTGTCATTATTTGTCTCACAGACAGCCGCGATAGTCGTAAGTGTTTGACCTACCAGCTCTCAAGCAAAGAATTGTAGGTTTGAATCCAGTCTTGTACCTTTGAATTTATGTGCGAAATTTTAGTTTGAAATTTATCATGAGCTTTTCAGTGAAGGAAAATATCTTAAGGAAACCTGCACGCATCTGCAAACCAATTTAATGATGTTCTTTACACTGTAGCACAGATCTGTTTATGGTTCAAGGACTGATCACAGATGGATACAAAATAAAATTATGATGTGTATGAATTGGCCTATCCGCATTGGGCCACTGTGGAAACTACCAGCCAAGCCGTCCCATTGTTACAGGAGACCTGTGCCAAACAGGGGTCTATATGTAGGCTAACTATTATTATTTTGTGTTATTGTCCAGTTATTGATTAACTGTCTCTGGGACCAAACAGTTACCATGCTGGTCTGCCATGCAGAGGTCCCGGGATCGATCCCTGAGCCGAGAGAAATATTTGACCTACATTTATATCTCTCGTGATTTTGGGTGTAATTTGTGGATGTCTACGTATGTCCATGGCACCCGCGATACAGGGTTTCCCTAATGGGGGGATATTAAAAAAAATGTTATTCTTTTTTGTATAAAGTTTAATGTATTTTCTCAGGATGGTGGCTACGGCGGTGTGGAAGTATGCCGCCTACTGCTCTGTCTGTCCGGGGCCACTCGTGGTAGGGGCTCTACGCGCCAGCTCGACGTACACAGCTATCTCTGTTGCACTATGCGCACCTTTTATAAGGCTGTTATGTTAGTATATATTTTAAAGTTTTTTCTTATTAACGCGATGTTTACTCGATATATAATAAATAGAGTTTGTTTATTGTTTAATTTTATTAAATTTCAAAGAAAGTAGGCGTAGTTTCTTATAAAGATATGCTTTTAGAGAAACCATGATTTTTGACACTTTCTTTTCGTTTTTACTACGCTCATTGTAGATATTACTTTTCTACATTACATTTTCTTATATATTATTATAATAAATTATTAGTCGGTGCCGTTTACAGAACTAAGATAAGTTGTCTAGTTATTTTTTAATGAGCATTTATTTGAAGGGTGACCTAAATCTAGGTAAGCGTGGGATGCGTGGGTGTTTAATAAGATCCGTGCTAAAACTGACAGTTGACATTCTGTTGTTCAAAAGGTTAATTATTATTAAGATTATAGTATCTTTACTCTGATTCCAGTGAACGCGATGATACCCAAATCCTCCATGCTTATACATTCCTCCACGATCTGTGCTCTGACAACAATCTGTGCAGTATGGTGGTCACTTATCCAAATTTCAGTGGCCCATTGCAGGATGCCTTACAGGTGAATTAGACCAACGTCTGTAAAAAAATAATAAGGGACGATATTTTCTTACACTATGCAATACACTTGCGCCATGTGAGAATCGGTTTACCTTAATTCAATAATTAGAAATTTATTATGGTACTAACATCCACTTGCATTAAACCTGAGTACATCTTAAACCAATGCTTGAATTGATAGCACTCTTCTGTCTTTTTAACCAACTACAAAAAAAGGAGGAGGTTCTCAATTTGACTGTTTGTTTTTTTTGTATAAATGTTAAGTGATAACGATTTGTCAACCGAATTTGATGATACTTTTTTTGTTGGAAAGATGGTACCTCAGTAGTAGTCCCATTTCAATTTTAAGAAAATATTCCACTTCTAAGGGTGGCAAACTAGGGAATGAACGACATTGATGTCGGTTTTTTAGCACTCTACTGAGGTTATGTATTGCAAGCATTGGTTTAATGCATACATAAGTTTAGTGCAAGTGGACATAAGTGACGGGACGAACAATCGTGTACCTGATGGTAAACGACACGCCTATCTATTGCCTGTAATTACACCAGCACCCTTCAAAACTGGAACGCAAACTTGATATTGTGTTAAGTTGTTAGCAGTACAGCTCCTTGTGAAAGGGTTCGTCCAAGGTAGTACTGCCACCTTACCTATTTCTGCCGCCAAGCAGTAATGTGAGTATTACTGCGTGCCAGTTTAGAGGGTAAGGGTGAAATTACAGGCACATGGGACTTGTCAACTTACGCCTCAGGGTGACGGTCGCAGTGCCCCTAAGATCTTTGCGATTTAAAGCACTGAATGGCACTACTGTTATGCATAGGCTAGTCGCTTACCACCAGGTGCACGACTTGTTCATCTCGTCACTAGCTATTATAAAAAAAATAAAATAAAAGGTATTTTATAGATTTTTAGCTTTAAAATAAAAATTTGTTGAATTGTTGAATTATTTTAAGTTAAATATAATTCGTTTAACCTAAATTGCGGTGCCTATAGGGTTACATGACTGGAATTTATGATGAGAACGTTTGCATTATCCAAGTGATGCAATACTAAGATATATATATATATATGTTTGGATCTACAGACACACATACGTAACAGAAAAATATGTAATATAAGAAAAAGAAAAACCCATCGGAGTCGCAGCACTGCAGAACACCCAGTTATGTATATGTGGAGCAAACCCCTGATTTTCAGTTATAACTTAGACGATGCCGCGGATACGTTAACCAGCCAGTTGACGCCATTTTCATGTTGTATAAACTAAACAAACAATCATTTCAACACTAAACAAATACGGAAGATAATATAAATATAATAAATGATAACATTTTTTTAGATTTGACTTAACTATGTTAATAATATAACCAAATAGTAAATTGAAATTTTAAGTGATTATTATAAAAAAGTCAGCTTATAAGAAATGAAACTGTTTTTCCGGATTTAAATCGCGTACATTTGTTTTTCAAACAAACCGTCGTTTCGGGAGCTTTACAGGTCCCATGATCACGGTTGACTGACCATCCATCCACCCATCACGTCTAATTTACGCGATTTAAATCCGAGAAAACAGTTTCATTTCCTATGTGTAACAATCGCGAAAACCTAAGAACTCGATAAAGTCAATTTAATTATAAATAGGTAAATCCTGTTGTATTACACAATGTTATGTGGGCAATTTTCGCTACTTATACAAAGCGCTTTGGAATACCCTTTTTTTAGTCTAGAAGAATGTATAATGAATAATTTTGGGAAATGTCATGTTACCTTTCGGTCCACTTATTAATTCCTCTGTTCTTTTTGTTCATTATTTCTAATGAATTATTTGGCGTTGCAAATTTTCCGTCGTGATCCCACACTTGTTTTTAACGACATTAACGACAATGGGATGAACAAGTCGTGCGCCTGGTACATGACAGTTGCAGTGCCACTCAAAGCTTGAAATCACAAAGATCATAAGGGGCACCGCTGGTGCGCCCGTCACTTTGAAACAAGTTGACAAGTCCCATGTGCCAATAATTTCACCAGTACCCTTGCCATTCAAAACCGAAATACAAGCCGGATTTACATTTGTCTGACGTGACGTGTCGTGTCGAAACCGATACCGTTCTGACGCGACACGACACGTAATGTAAATCCAGCTTCATGCTAACATTACTGTTTGACAGCCGTACTTAGGAATTCTTTTATAAGTTCTACTGCTCTACTGCTAAAATTTAACTAATTGCACTTATGATCTGTATATGAACGTCCAAGATGCTTGCTACTACTATCAACAGCATGAACATTGAAATATAAACTCGCTTCTGATTGAAAATTATCTTTTCTTTTATTAGAAATGTAATTTATCTCTATTCCCAGGAGGTAGACGTCCTATTCAAGATACAGCCAAATACCAATACGGAGCCTGAAGTAATAAGCAATTGTGTCCGCAACATTCTAAAGTTCCTCACCGTGCTCGTTAATTTAGGTAACAAACAAATATAAACCTATTTGTGCTAATATTATTGATACAACGATCGGACGCTAAGAAAAGCAACGTTAAACAAAGTCTATTTATTATAATTCAATAGAAATCTGGTATAGTGCTTCGCGAAAATAAAACTTTTAATACAAAATAAAGTTACCATACAACATACGCATAAAGTTTTAATACCGATTCAAACTGTTGTTTTTTTGGTTAAAAACCAAATACAAAGATATGACGCAAGCACATAGAAGAATTCGTGAGGTCCACTGATTCGTTCCGTGACTTAGTTGGTTTAGCGTTTGGCACGGTATGCTAGAAGACGTCGGTTCGAATCCGGCCGGATCGAAAGAATTTTTTAATAATTGTAACAAACTAGTGGTGTAAATTCACATAAAAAATAATTGAATATCAATTCAGTAAAAATTTAAATGCTTCAATAAGTTTTATACGGCACTTATAAATAAAAAATGTACATCACATTTCAGACTTATATTCTCTAAGGTGCCACCACTGCCAGCTGGTCTGCCTGTGTATGAAAGCCAGTCCCATCTGTCTGCCAGAGTCACTTGAGTTATTTGCCGCCATCGTCAATCAGTATAAAGGTACTAAAGCAAAACACAATATAGGTACCTAGGTAACATTTTTTTTCTTTATTTATTAGAGGGTTTATAAGAATAAACTTAATTAAGAAATAGAATATGCCACTCCCATAGGTACATAGTACTACTCAAACACACTACATACAAATCAATACATAAATACTGATAATTATCTACATGTTATACATTTTTGTACCATGCGGTACAGTGCTCTGGCGACTTTGGACGTAGGTTTGGGCAGTATGCTGTTAACACATACCCACAATTATAATTTGCAAGTTGAATTTGATGCGTAACTGTGGCATCACAGTACATTTACTCAAATATTTTATGTATAATATATATGCGCTTTTATGGGGAACTGTATACGTTTTTACAATAAGATTCCGGAGCATATATTAAGTTTATCATTTCCTAAGTTTATAAACTACATTAAAAATATTTAAATTGAAAAATCATATTACAAAATTGAAGACTACGTGTTAGATAAAGATGTATGGAAAGACGACATGGCTCCAGAATCCACACAAATTTGATTCAAAGTGTATTCCATAGCATTTAAGTTCATTTGAAAAGAGCAATCCCTAGAGTTTCTTGCTCGTTCTTCTCAGGGAGGTTAGCGTAGTGAACGAGCAGTAGCTTAAATGTGACGTTTTCAAGTGTAAATCTATTTTACCTATGGAATAAATAATCTTTGACTTTGACTTTGACTGAAGCCTCTCATCCTCGCTCCGGACACACTCCACGTGGACATGGTATACGTCCTCCCTCTTGTTACAAATAGAGCAGTTAGGAGACGTCGTCTTACCCATAGCCTTAACATTGACGTAACGTAACATTGTACAAGATTTCAATTTACATTTGCATAAGTTTCTTTTAGGATACAAATATTAGACATACAAAATACAAGGTACATTAGGATACTTTATTGCTAAATATCAGTCTGTATGGACCAGAGCAACCAGAACACTTAGATCCGAAGAGATTTAGAAAAGTTCATTTCTCAAATTGGGTGAGGAGTCAAATCCGGATCCACATTATTCAGCGTTTACAGTGCGAACCAGAAAGTCCACGAGGCTGTGAAAATAAAAAAGAAAACAGTTGAAGATCATTACCTATTTTAACTGCCTCAGTGGCCGGACGGTTACCATACTGGACTGCCACGTAGAGTTCTACTTTTATATCTTATTTATGTTGAGTGTGTTGGGAGTTTGGGTGTGATTTGTGGTCGTCTATGTGTGTGATATCTTTGTTTATGTAAATAATAATAATAAATTTTATTTTGGACAAATATCCATATTGTGTTAGTTAGTAATCCTTACTAATTATATTAATGAAACTCACAAAACAGTTCGTTACATTTCGATCTATCTAAGGACTGTTCTTACACTAAGAGACCGTGTGCGCTGCCTCTCACGATGATTTATAATGAATTTCCAGATGACGGCCGCCTGCCGATAGAGTTAATATCGGTGATGTGCAACGGCCTGCCCAGCTTACTGGTACCGCCGGCTTTGGAGCCAGGAAAATCGGGTCTACAATGGGTAACATTCATCTTTTATTTAGACGATTACTGCTACAGGTTCCGTAACACGTTAAAATGTAACATGTAACATTTATAATATAACATGTTATAATAAGAAGTTAATAGATAAGCTATATGGCAGTTTCATATTTTATATATAAAAGTGCATATATAATGTTGCAGAAATAGTCACAGTGGTACTACTTCTTTTATTTAACTTTTTCGCAAAGACCCTACAGCTACTAACTTTGAATGTTCCAGCTACAAGCCGTAGGCGCACTATGCGAAACGTCTGAAATGCAAGAACGAGTCCTGCAAGAAATAACGCCGGATACGTTTGAGGACGCTCTCTACAGTGTTCTGCAGTATACTTCACATGTATGAAGTTTTTATGTATTATTTAGTCTTTAAAAATTTTCTTTGTAGCCAGCTCTGTACTTCATAATACTTCATATTCTTGACTTACTCTCATATGACCTTTTTTTGAGAGCATCTTGTTAATAATCAAAAAAATTATCTAGCCCTTTAAAATGTCATTGGTTGACAAGAACAAACTAGCTGATATGAATCAACTATTGATATGTATAGCGCCACCTAGCGAGTTTACCACGTACTACTCGATGGGACGTAGTATACCGCGTTGTAGTGTTACGGAGCTCGCCAGGTGTCGCTGGTAAGAAAGTCGATGTAGAACAAAATATAACTTTTAACATTAATATTTTTTAATTTTTTAAATTGTTGTTTGCTTCCGTGAAACCTGGAAAAATTTAACAATATTTTTGTATACTCGCCCTTTGAACATAAAAATTCCGAGGTGTGAATATGAAAAACTAAATTTTCGTTTTATTACGTATTTTTTTATTTTTTTATTTTCCTCAAATGTTACTTAAATTCGTCATTACATATGATGGAATTTGTTACATTTCAGAATGGCCCTATAGGCGTGGAACAGGCTCAACATGCTGTGGTACTCGGATGTCGTATTGCTCTATGCCTCGCACCTGTCTGTAAACATTGGGAGGCCGCACTAAATCGACTACTAGCTCATCACCAGGTAAATGTTTAATTTTTATAATTTAAAATCGCAACTCATTGGTGTAATTTAGATGCATTTTAAAATGACAACTTTTTAGGAGAGGAGTATAAAAATTCTACGAGCGAATTAACCATCGAGTATGTAACCAGAAATAGAGGCGAAATAAGGGTCTTCCATCACTGGCAATTCATCAGGCGAACGAGCCTTATATCACTTAAAAATCAAGTCTCGTTTGCACTGAAATCACAAATTAGGAAGCTGAAATAGTACAGCGCTGATAACTGACCTGTGTGTACGTCTCCATATATTTCAAAAATATGCTGTATTTATTGTAATAGAGATAATATCTAACTTTGGGGCGCTGTTCCATTCGGTGATATGGGAAAACATCTAATTACAAAATAAACGGAATCAACAATTCATCGGTAAACAAACATTTTATTGGTAATTAATTTTAAATATGTAAAATTTCAATTTTCGTTCATTATAGCAAAGCTCAAGTTAAACTGGCCAATTTGAAGTGAAACAATTGACGACACCCGTCAATTAACAATTGAAATTAAATGACATTTGGTCTCTATTTCTGGTTATATACTCGATGGAATTAACCGACTTTTTGTTTTTTTAAATTTCATATATACTTATGTATATATGAAATTTAAAAAAATTTGTTACGTGCAGAATTCGAAGTGATATGTATCATTGATAATTCACATTATTCATGTACAAGGAATTATCTTGTCTGCGACCACCTGGTCTCAAACAAAGTAATTCCTTGAATTATCTATTGAAGTGGTTGTCTGGCACGTTATTGTTATAAAATTTTAGTAATTTTCTGTATGATATTACCATATGGAATGCACAGTCAGCAGCAAAGAAACTTGAACCCTTTTTCAAACGAATTGAATGATATAAGCGAGGTATCTCATTGCTGTAATTCTGACAATACAACTATGATTCTTACATTTAGCATCGTCAGTAAATATTAAATTCTATAAAAGTATTTTTATGGAAAACTGACAAAGTACCCCCTTATTAGTGCCCCACCAGTCTTCATGACTATATTCTATATGATATGAAAAACAAAATATGTTTCATTTATTTTGGCAGTTTCTCAAAAATGTGTGTGTGGTAGTTTGGCAGACATTACACTACTATGAAGTTGGTATCATGGTCGTAAATTTTTAAACCCTTGTAATTTTAGGGGGACAGGCCGTAAGAAATATTTTCTACAGTTTATGACGTATCGCGCCCCATGCACATCTGTACTTATTTTGAACTTTCTAGGTTCGTAAGCTACTATGCTCCGGTCTGACAAGCTCGAATACGTCGCGACGACGGCAGATATTACAACTCGTTAAGCATCACTATTTCCCTTCGGATCAAATGAACCAGGTAATATACTTATTGGTATTATTCCATTTACACTAAACTTAAGTACGTCTTAAACTACTTATATTGATAAGACACTCTTAATATATTGCGTTGTAATATTCTCACATACTATTGTACGAGACAAGCAGCTCGTACAGCTTCTTTTGCATTGCACGCAAAAGTTTAAGATCTGGTGAAATTACAGGCACATGGGACTTGTCAACGTATGTCTCAGGGTGAGAGTGCCAGTGCCCCTCAGATCTTCGCGATTTAAAGCTCTGAGTGGCACTGCAAATGTTATGGACAGGCGTGTAGCTTACCATCAGGCGCACGACTTGTTCGTCCCATCACTAGATATTATAAAAAAAATCAAGTTTAGTGCAAGTGGAAGTTCTGTAGCCATGTTATAGACATGTTTACTCGTTTGATACAATCTCAGCAAGAATTAAATTTTTTCCCGTACTAATACGGTTCATTTTGCTTGGGTCGAGCGGCGGCTTTATTTCAGAATTTATTTCGTTTAACAAACGAAATTACAGCTATATGAAAAACGTATATCGTACACTATACGTGTTCTATTTAGTTAAGTTGATATAAAAAAAATCATTAGTATATGTAAAATGCCTATTTAATACAGCGGTTTACTTGTAAAATTTGGAGGTAAGTTTGTGTTTTTTTTCTATAGTGAAAATTTTTAACAACCGTGTTTTCACATCGTATAGTAATCAGTGTATATATATCCTTAATTTTACTATGTAGTTTTCCCAACCAACAACCAAACAGCCAAAGCCGTTTGAGGTTGTATGGACTTTTAATTTGTGTTGTCTTTTGGAGTTCTCAAAATAGCCACCGTAACAGTATAACGATTTCCCGCGAAAAAGTGACGGAAAATTGAACTATTGAAGAAAAATTAAAATCTAAGATCTTGGCAATACGGCCAATTAGAACGCTTCTACTCTGTTGTCTGTTGTTTGTATGCCAAATGATTTACTTTCGATTTTTTATTTTTACATTTAACTGACATGTGCTCTAGAACAAAAGCGCTGAAATTAAATAAAATTAAATGATAAAGGAGAATAATTTTCGTTTGGATTTATCAAATTAATCGTAACGTAAGTGAATTCGATAATGTATTTGTTTTTTTTTTGTTTCGACTCTATACTCAACAATCGACCTGACATAACGCAGCGCACACCGCGGACGAAGCTAGCTAACTTAGCTCACGTAGTTGCATGCAAAGCTAAGCTAAGAAAATACGTAGTAAGTAGTGACTATGGATACGTGCGGGGGTGAAGTGCGGCAGAAGGGCGACATATTTTACATAGCTAGCGGGATCGTTAGGTTAGTTAGCTCGATTAGCTTAATTCGCGGCGTGAACCGAAGTATGAAAAGGTGCCCCGGCTACGTGAGCTAATCTAAGTTAGCTTAGCTTCGTTCGCGGTGTGCGTGAGCGTGAAACGTGTAATCCTGCGCATTTCGAAACCCATTTTGAGATTTGATCTTGGACACTAGCATCCTGATTTTGATTTAAGTTATCATCGAACGGATCGGGTAGTCTCGAAATCAGATGGGTTTCCGAGCGAGAAGATGAACCTGATTCCTACAATATCGTTCTAATTTGTGAGTTAAATCAACTATTATTCCGATTAAAAATGTCAAAAGTTTCCGATCGGCCAGTTGTGAATCGCAATTATGCGCCTCGACTCGGAAAAGACGCAGCTTCCGATCGGGAGAGGCAATCAAAATCAAGCTGCAGGGCTTTCATTTGGCCGGGTGGGGTTTGCAAATATAGTTGGTCCGCAGGTGTTCGGCGAGAGCCTGCAGACGGGCGAGATGCGGGCGGGAGCGTGTGGCGCGGTGGCGGGGGAGGGCGACAGCGGCTGGTACGCGCCGCTGCGACTGGCGCCGCAGCAGGAGAAGGCCGTCGACGCCCTCGTCGCCTCCCTCAACGACGCGCTGCACAGCGGGAAGGTAATTTTTTTTTTTGATACGAAGTGACTTGTTCGTCCTGAACAAGAAGCGCTGGATTTAAATCGCGTATATTTGTTTTTCAAATGAACCAACGTTTCGGGCCCCTTACAGGTCCCATAGTCACGGTTGACTGATGTCTAATATTAATGCAAACCACCTTATTTTGTCACTATAGTTACATATATATATTAATTAAATATACCTTATTTTTAATTTTACAAAGAAACATTCCAATTTACGCTACATTATGTATTACAAATTATTTTAACAATATGAATTTTTATTAAGTTAAATTTATTATTAATTAATATTGGAAATTAGAATAAATTAAAACATAAAATTTGTACTGCACATAAGACATGTCTGTTTGGGATTTTTTATTAGAGGAAATATTGGATCCCAAACTGGTGGTACGGAGAAACCATCTTCCCTGTGGAAATTAGAATGTTTTTTAATTTCAATGGCCTCTCACAGCATCCTGGGTATATAACGGACTTCTTTTGCAAGGACCTGTGGTTTGTCAAACTTCATTGAATGTGTAGGTTTATCCATGATATGCTCGCAGATTTGGGACCTGTAAAGGGCCCGAAACATTGGTTTGTTTGAAAAATACAAATATACGCGATTTAAATGCGGAAAAATAGTTTCAAGACTTATTTTGATTTGTAACCACGTGGAGGCGACAGACGCTGGTTCGCGTCGAAGGAATTTTTCTTTGTGTTCGATCTTTGCATCAATAATACTGAGACTTATATTGTCGCAGATCTCGGACATCGCAACGTCAAGCGTGATGGAGCTATACGGCTATAAAATGACCTGTCTGGAACAGAGACTGCACTCACATTCTGTTGCGTTACAGGTATGCATTTCACTATTCAGTTGTACCATCTGTACGGTAATCTTTCAATTAATTTATTTATATAATAATTATATATAGTAAACCCAATACCAAATTTGTTCAGGAATTTCAACTGTATTTTCATATATTTTTCATAATTAGATGCATACAAATTATGTCAACAAAAATTTATATGGGAGTTCGCCATTGTGCTTTGGTTCAGCAATTCAGGTGTAACAACGTAACTTTCGCATGTATAATATTAGTTTGGATTGTATAATTATATTACATATTACTTACAGACAAATATCCAAACGCAATTGTAAGTTCTTAAGGCTAAGTTGATAGTACGTAAGCATAACATCGTAACTAAATAATATGTAAAATACAATTGATACAAATAAATACAATACAGTTGAACATTTATGGAATTATTATGATCCTTTTCCAACGTATATACCGATTTCACAGTATTGTGGTGTTGTTTAACATATTGACTCCCCGTGAAGCCATATAGGCCTCATTGTCACTTACTCCTTACTGTGAGTGGAAAGATTTTTTTTTCTAATTTATGCGCTTTAGCTAAAAGCTTATGAACCACAATTTGAACTGGAACAATACTACTTGTGCAAGGTCGTATGTGGTGGGTTGTGAACTGTTTAAATTAAATTTTATTATAATAAGGCTGTTTACAGTTAATGCGTGTAGTCGTAATCAATTTCATGCAGTCGAGGTCTCGGCTGCTTGAAATTGATAACGACTACACGGATTATCTGCAAACATGCAGTCAATCTGTTAGCAGCCTAAAAGAATAGTTAGCTCCCTCCTCTAACAATGAGAGGGATTGGGCTGTAGTTCCCAGTCGGATGCAATGCCGATTGGAAACTTCATATACATTATTCAATTCGACTTTTTTCGTATTCAGTCCGACGTGCTTAAGTACACAAGAGTGTGTCCAGTATATAAAAGTAAGGGTGACAAAACATCGGTCGACAACTATAGGCCAATATCGATAGTACCTAACATCTCCAAAATTATAGAATCGATTTTGTCACAGCACTTAATGTACCACCTCGAAACCAATACTTTACTGACCGACAGATAATTTGCATACCGACAACACATGTCCACTACAACAACAGCATATAAAACAATTGACTGTATCACTACCGGCATCGATGACATGTGTAAAATAGCTGGCATATTCTGCGACTTGTCCAAAGCTTTTGACGTCATAAGTCATGACCTACTTATAAAAAAGCTTATGTACTACGGTCTACGAGGACGTGGTAGCGACCTACCGCGATCGTTTTTAGAAAACCGAACACAAACGGTTGAAGTAATGTCGAGTGTTCCAGTTTAGAGGGGCAAGGGTGCTGGTGAAATTACAGGCACATTGGATTTGTCAATTTACGTCTCAGGGTGACGGGGGCAGTGGCAGTGCCCCTAAGATCTTTGCGATTTAAAACTCTGAGTGGCAGTGCAACTGTTATGGATAGAAGTGTCGCTTACCACCCAACGCACCACTTGTTCGTCCCGTCGCTTAGTGTTATTAAAAAAGAAAATATTTTTCTTGTTATAATAATTTTTATCATTTCTTAATATTAAAATCGAGAAGTTTGGAAGTAAGTTTATCTTCACTCGAAATGTCTGATCTGCAAGGATTTTTGAACTCTGTGCAGTGAGCTGTTGACCTTGAAGATAACATATTCTAAATGTGAATTCTATTGCAGGGAGCGACGGAACACATGGCGTCACTTCAGCACTCTTTGGCGATGTTGCAAGCTACTAACTCGTCACAACAGGATGTGCTTTACACAACGCAAATGCAAAATGAACAGTAAGTCATTGTATACGAATAATTTAAGTTGAGAGACTGATATTCACTTTTTTTTTAAGTGACCGAACGAATAATTCGTGCGTCTGGTGGTAAGCGACATGCTTGTCCATAGCAGTTGCAGTGCCACTCAGAGCCTTAAATCGCAAAGATTTGAGGTGCATAGCCACTGCGCCCGTCACCCTGAGATATAAGTTGACAAGTTCTATGGTACCTTGAGAGCTCCCTCGTGTGCGCTCGTAATTTGCGATGTAAATTTTATTTTAAAATCTACTTCAAAGCATATAGCACATGACAAATAACATAGTTTAAGTTATATTAATATTACCTATTTAATCTCAAAGCGACAATGTTGTCCCGTCTCATTGAGATTGTATCGTATACGAATGACATACAAATATAGAGAAATTTTGGAGTGCGATATGTATTGTTGTAGATTTCTTTGGGTAATTTTTAGGTTAGTTTTCACTACATAATTTCGGTGGCAATTTTTATTATTTAAATATTCTAGATTTATTTTTATATTCATTCTGCATTATTTTATATTCGAGTGTAGTAACTTGAAATAGTATTTAACATTTCACGACAATATATGTACTCGAGTCAAAAAAGAAGTTGTGCGCTTCGCACTCACGGTGACTTCATTCTTGTTACATGTTATCTACGACGAAGTACCAATACCTCCTAACTTAGTTTTAGGTGATTTTTATTTTTCAATGCCAATCGACGTAGAATGAAATTTTGCATGTACTGGCAAAACGTAACTCAACATTTGACTGTTCATATCGTAAAACACTTTACAAATATCTGCTAAAACATTAAGTATTAAATTTTGCAAAAAAAATATACTAAATTTATAGTGGAAATACTGTCTATATTTATTTCTAACGTGTACTTTTTAAGATAGGCATCATCGTCGATATATGTAAGGCTTTTTTGACGGCCGCATTGCGATTTACGTTAATAAAACTGATGATTTCCTAAACTTATATATGACCTTGAAATGTTGTAATTATTTACCATTATTTTTACGTACTATTTCACTTTTACACACCTTTGCAAAACAGCGCCACATGATTGTCAAAAAGTGGCTCTAGCCATATGATCTAACCATACCAGCCTTAATGTGATATAGCCAATGGCGGGCCCTCCTAGTCGTGAAGCGTCGAAAATTGAAATTATTGAAAGTAATACCATGTTTTAATATTTATTTTATACGTAATCCCGTTTACAATAAGCCTGTGTATCATATTATTTTTGTTCAATACACGAATACTTCTTGAAATCAATAGAGAAACGATATCAATAGACAAATGATTAATCATGACAGCCATTATTGCGTTTGTTACATTAGCGTTACATAATGTTAAGTTAGTGAAATACCTACACGAATTTCAATGTGTACATCGTCAGCATCGGTGGTTCAGTGGTAGAATGCTCGCCTGCCACGCGGGCGGCCCGGGTTCGATTCCCGGCCGATGCAACTTTTTTTTTCATTTATTTACCCTTTTGTTTCTTTATTTTATATATTTAGTTACAATTTAATTATTATTTATTGTTTTGCTATTAGTATATAAAAAAACAAAGACAATAACATTGTAATTTTGTTGGGCAGTTCACTATAGTTCCACTCATCTCCACTAGATGGCGCTAAATGTATGTTATTTGATTGTTTTAAAAATAGACTCTTATGTGTTACTGGCCATAAAATATTATAATTTTTATTTTTTTCAGTTATAAAAAAACAATAGAGCAGCTCCACAAGCAGCTGGATGACGCCGAGAACACATTACGGCAGTTCAGAGTGAAGATAGCGGCAGAGCGACTGGATAAGGAGAATCAGAAGGAGGCCGTGCAGAAGGAGTGCAGGGCACAGATTGCTGTAAGTATTCTAGTGGAATTCATGTCGTAAAACCAATACATATTCTATTTTTAACAATAACTGTAGAGTATCTACGTTTAGATTTTTAAGTACGAATTGTGTTAATTATGATTAGAGCATAATTTTGGAATTTGAGTAAGAAATCGAAAATATTCTCAAAAATTGTAACATTAGTTTTAAGAAAAAAATATAATTCAAAATTGTATATTATTTTTTATTTGCTTTGTACCATACCTACCCATTAGGAAAACACATATTAATAGTTTTTAAATCAATTATATATTGCCAATGTATAGTAAGCTTAATGTTCACATTTTTTGTAGTATTTCGTGTCTTGAGAAATAATCAAATTTAATTGGTCATCAATTCTCATTATGTTTTCCTTTACAGTAATTTGTTGCCCGAAGAAAAAGTTTATGATCACTGCTATTTTGTTTACGTTTTTTCCAATTCCATAAAAACGCATATATCCGAAAATATTGTTTCACATCGCTTTGTAGGAATAAAGGTCATAGGTACATGCCGCTACAGAGATTCGATCAATCAACCAGAGAAAAAGCAACCATCGCCCAAATTTTAGACAATTATTTAATTTTTTATCATTCGATTTCAGGCCATGGAAAGTGAAATGAAGACACGAGGAAAGGAAGCCGAGGAGAGAATAAAGCAGGCCGAAGCAGAGACTAAAGCTGTGCAGAGGAAATTGGAACAACAGGTACTTGTTACGCTACTAGGTAGCATACATACATACATATACTTCACGCCTTTTTCCCATCGGGGTAGGCAGAGACAACAGTCTTCCACCTGCTACGGTCCTGACACACATCTTTCGTCTCATCAACACGCATCAATGCTTTCATACACGCTCGTCGGTTAAGGGTACTCTTGACTTGGCCCTTCTTTAGGATGGCCTCAATTTGGTCATGATAAGTTCTCCTTGGTCGGCCCATACCAACTTGCCCGCTCACACTCGCCTTATAAATCTGTTTCGTCACTCTTCTTTCATTCATTCTCTCTACATGTCCGAACCATCCCTTTCTCTATCTTTGTCACTATATCTTCTTCCACGCCGCAACGCTCTCTTATCACACTGTTCCGTAATTTATCCATCCGAGTCACTCCAGCCATACTCCTCAAAGC
>NW_020653391.1:2177637-2237291 GCF_003589595.1 Hyposmocoma kahamanoa | reverse complement strand
TTTGATAAATATGAACAATGAAACACTATCACGATATTAAAAATATACTTATATTGATGGAAAAACCATACATCATATTTATTGCGCCCTCTATTATTATTACTACTTTTAGTTTATCCTAACACCCCAAGGTTGCCTGGCAGAGATTGCTATTTAGCAATAAGGCCGCCTGTTGTACACTGTATTTTTGATTGTATTGTATTTTTGGTTGTTTATTGTGCAATAAAGAATATTGAGTGAGTGAGTGAGTGAAAAACTTGAAAATAGACTTGAAATACCATTGTTGCTACAAAGTTTTTTTTTAATACTAAGTGATGGGAGGAACAAGTCGTGTGCTTGGTGGCAAGCGACCAGTGTTGCCAATGTGTGGGGAATTTCAAATCGTTTGAGCACGATTGGGGTTTTTGTGAGGGTTGTGGGGACAATGCGGGCATTCTAGCATAGCGTCAATAGAGCCAGTCAAACCAAACACACATAGCGCCAATCCTCACAAAGGCCCCAATAGAGTTCAAATGAGATGAAATTCCTCGCACATTGGCAACGCGACACGCCTATCCAACAGTTGCAGTGCCACTCAGAGCGTTAAATCGCAAAGATGTTAGGGGCGCTGCCACTGCGCCCGTCACCCTGAGACATAAGTTGAAAGCTCCACAAATGTGACTGCATCAGTGTCTCTCTCTATATACCTTACTTACGGCCCAAATGTATCTTGCCGACCTTTAAAATTGTATCCAGAAATAAAATTCAACTCGGCCTAGACAATGTCTAGTTCAACATTGGAGCAGACAAGCGTGTTCTAAACCGGGCAAACCTTGAACTCGTCTGCAGTTTTCGCGGTACAGACAACATATCAGTTTACAGTTTGGCTAAACCTACGTCATTGTCTATTTAAACGGTCACGTAATGACATTTTGACAGAAAATCTATTAGTTCTCTGTTATTAATATGTGGATAATGTTGTTGATTGTACGTGTACATATCGACTCATCCGTAGAACAAAGCCGTATGTGTAAGGTTGTTTATTCTCAGAACATTGTACATTACGTTTGTTGTTGTCGCTGTGGGTATCAGATAAACTGTTGTTCGATTTTATATTTCCGAAACGAAATAAGATATAAAATTTCTAAAAACACTTATCGATTGGCCTTATTTTGAATAACGAGATTATGTATTTATCATATTTTCGCTGTATAATCACATCAGACTCTGTTCTTCGGATGAGTGGATATGTCACTTAACCTCACAACAAATGTAATCATACCATGTACAATTGTTTGTTATCCCTTGAAAAGAAAGAAATAAATAAATAAATTAAATTTGTATAGAATTCATATAAATTTTTTTGTGAAATTACTCCTTGTTTGTTATAATTATTAATACAAAGATCGAACTCTTAGAAAAAAATACTTCGATCCGGCCGGATTGGAATCGACCTAGCAAACCGTGCCAGATGCTATGCCAACAAAGCCACGGAACGAACCAGCGGTCCTCAAGAATTTTTCAATGTGCTTGTTGTCGGATCTTTGTATTTGGTTTTCAACGACTGGAGCCGTAGCGCCATCTATAACAAATCTATGAACGTATTTTGTCATGCAGTTAGGTAACTTTACAGCTACGAACTTTGTCTATAGATGTCGCTATTAACTGTAATTAAATTTGTATTGAATTAATATTTAATTTTCTTTTGTGAAATTACTCCACTAGTTTGTTATAATTATTACTAAAAAGATGAACGAGACGAACACTTAGACGAAAATCCTTCAATCCGGCCGGATTCCTATTCCTTATTCCTATACTAATATATGAATTCCTATATTCGGATAGTTCTCTGTTTTTCTCTAAATTGTTATCATTAATTGATTATTTACGAGTTTGTTACCAACCCGTGACCTTGGAGAGTGTAACCGTTTCGAAACAACGGTATAGTAAGTAAGAAAAACTCATACCGTGGTAAGATACCTGTAACTAGTCGTAATTAAACGATCGATGACATTAAATCTGTACTATAAAGTTAGGGCTATACTAGGCTAAGATGTAGAGACACATAACTTTACAATATTACCTACGAAATCGTCCGATATGTTTTTGCAAACGCTACACGCTTTTGCACACATATTTACTCTCAGTTATGACAGTTGTGTTATAACATGACAACGGTATGAGAAGCTCGAATTCGTATCGCGAGATTGCAGGCCAATGTCAAGTAGTGGTATTCTTGTGCAAACTGAATTTTTTTCTCGCTGCTTATATTTATTTATTTAATCGTTTATTGTACAAGAAAATCATATTTAACAAAAGGAAAACAAATGGTCTTCTTATTTCTAAAAGAAATTCCTGCAGACCTAAATACAGGACACAGTAACTTCTTTTATTTTTTTTTTAAATATCAACTGACGGAACCAACAAGTCGTGCGCCTGATGGTAAGCTACACGCCTATCCATAACAGTTGCAGTGCCACTTAGACTTTAAATCACTAAGATCTGACGGGCATTGCCACTGCGCCTGTCGCCCTGAGACATAAGTTAACAAGTCCCATGTGCCTGTAATTTCAACAGCACCCTTACTCTTCAAAACCGGAACACAGTAATGCTGACATTACTGCTTGGCGGCAGAAATAGATAAGGTGGCGGTACTTCCTTGGATAAAACTCTTTCACAAGGCACTCTACTGCTACTAAAAAATTGTGTAATACAAAATCAATGTCAATAACATTAAATTATTATAAAGTATAATATGTAAATAAAATAATATTTTTTATCTTCTGGATCTCGTAAAAGTCTGTTATTATATAATTAAACATGAATCGATTTTTTTTTAATTCTGATACGTGTTAAATACATTGTAAAGGATCGGTTCTTGTTTGCGTCGCATGCGTATTATTGACTCTCCAGCGTGTACCTATTGCAATAGTGACGATCAAACTCTGGACCGAATACTCTTTGACTGTCCATTATTCAACTTACTTACGCGGCGACGTGACGCTGCGGTGCATTAAAACGAACAATGCAACACAAACTTTATGTTCTATTAGATAAAGTTACATCTTTTTGAACAGAAAATTAAGAAACAAGCGTCATCGGCAGGCGGAGTCGAACTGCCGGGCGCATAATGTAGAGCATATTCTAAATAAAGTATAGATTTCGTGTTTATCACTTCGGTGGCCCTACGGTTTGCTCTATGCGCACTGGATGACAAGTTTTTTAAACATTGGGACTTACATTTGGGACTCCTTTGAAAAAATACTATAAAGTTTGAAATGGTCATAAGGTAGAACGTTTGCCTACCCAAACAAATGGGTAAAACCTTAAAAAACATTGTAAAGTTCAATTTGCAAAAGCTAAAATTATAAAATGTGCCGCTGCCATTGTCACCTGTTGGAACTGTCTGGGTTAGGTACTTCTATGCGGGAAAGGTCGCCCACATATAAACTTCGTTTTAAGTGAGATCGAAGGAATTTTTACAAAGTGTTCTTTCTCTATCTTTGTATTAATAATTATAACAAGGTAGTGGAGTAATTTCACATCTCAGTCACCTCAGTTGTTGTGTGGATAGAGTTTCAAGGGCAAGATTTTGTTTGTTTGGCATTCTGATCAAAGTTAAGAGTAGTGCCCGGCCGTTGAGCTGCTATTCAACTGCCATTGCAATATTTTGGTATTCTGCTATTCAATGACGAGTCGACGGCACGTCCATGGTATAGTCTACTTACTGTACTGCCCCCGTGGCTGAATGGTCATCATGCTGAATTGCCACGCAGAGGTCCCGGGTTTAATTTTCGGGCCGGGAGAAATATTTGTATGGCTTACATTTATTTCTGTAGTGAGTTTAGGTGTAATTTGTGGTTGTCTACATCGCACTACTATTGCAATAGTGTTGTAACTCAAAATATATGAAATTCAAGGTGATGCTATTGTTGAACGTAAAATTTGAATCTCTACACGTCAGTACAACCGTCACACACCGGGGCAGAATACCTTAAAGGTTGGTATTAATTAAAAAATCCAAACGCCATAATTACCTTCGTTATATTGGCAGTTATTTTACCAACATGTCCACCCATCAGACAACGTAAGTCCCGTGGCCGATAACATCCCCCGTCTCTCTCCCCTCAGTCGCAAAAAAAGCATTGTGGAGAGAGCACGACTGTTACTCGTTAATTCGATCTTTTTTGTTAATCTCAAAAATATTGTGGCTGGTTGAAATATTTTAAAACTTCACTTTTTTGACATGGAGACGTCAGCTGCAGGTATGTGCTATATATTTTTATAACTATTATTTAATAAAATTGAGTACATACGATGAATCATAAATTTAAGAATAGAACATTGTAATCTTTCGTGAAATTTTTGCATTTCTCAGAAACTTGTGAAATTTTACTTGTGTATCATTTGTATTGTGTAAATAGGCATATCGTATACTTTTGTTTTCATGATTAAATAGTTTTATTATTAGGCAAATTTTTTTGCGATATTTTGCGATTACGGCAAGAAATAGAGTTTTTTATATTTACCTAATAAAATAATGTTTTCTTGTTTATATGAATTTTAATAACGTTCTTCTCTTGGTTCCAGGACCTAATTGTAGCATTGCATCGTTATCAAGAAAAGAACTATACGACATCTTAATAAGTTCCGGTGAGAGTAAAATTGAAGAGTAAAATTCAAGGGTGAACAGCCTGTTCCGAATCTGATGTGGCGAATTTAAAGAGAAAACATATAAAACTTAAAACAATGCTTTATGTGCATTGACTTACAATTATATGGACGTCGGGTCCGCGCTAAAAAGTGTCCGCACTTGTAAGGCGCTAAAATCGTATACAGAGCGCCAAACTCCGCTTTAGTCTTCATTTGTTCGACTGACAGCGCGATACTGCGATGACATTACAATTTAAATTTCGAATAGGTTGACTTGGGACATTTTTTTCGTGGTTTTTGTATTAGACACGTCGTCCATATAATTGTAAGTCAATGTTCCATATCATTACTGTGACAACTGCGCTCCGATTGGGCAGCCCCAGTTTAACTTGGAGCTTTGCTATAATGGACGAAAATTGAAAAATTACATAATTTATTATTTAATTACCGATGAAATGTGATTCCCTTTCTTTTATAATTAGATATTTTGCTGTTTTTCCCACACCTCCGAACGGAACAGCCCCTCACAGTTAGAGATATTTATCTTTATTACACACATAGGATGTTTGTGTGTTTTATTTATGTATACGTTACTATATAAACCATATTTATGATTTTAAGCAATTGATAATTAATACCAAGTTTTAAAGTATCCTGCCCCACTGTGCGTAGTTACAATATTATAAGAAATAATAAAAAGATATCTACTTAACTCGATATGAGACAAACTTTTTGTGAGCTAGTTCTGAATAAAACAGTCCTTACTCAAGAATAAGAAATTATGGTTTCCCTTTCATTGAAATTGTTTAGATGGCTGTAATAAACTTTAATCTATACATACAATTTTAATAATCTTTCAGGAGAAGTGAGTAATTTGTTTTTCATCGATTCTGAAAAAGTACACTTTTTGAGTTAACACACTATTGTACTACTAGTGCGATATGTATGTCCATGGCAACCGCGATACAGGGTTTCCTTAATGCTATGAGTGTGTGCGTTGTTATTAATACTATAAATATTTCATTTGACGACTAAATTGCTCATTAACCGAGATAAAAATATAAGACATTCATAGTAATTTCCTGGCAGTTTTAGTAAGGCAATATCGATCGTTAGTGATTGAATGAATTAATGCCATCACTGCCATTTCTGATACTCTATATTGAAATTCCACTGCCAGTGCAACTAGATATTAACAGAATAACTAATTATTATCATAAATGCAATAAGATCTCAGTGGAGTCTCAATGGAATTAAAATGACCAGGGGCTTCAATAAAACTAGCAGACTCCAGATCCTGTTGACAGACAGGCCTAAGATGTGATGAGTTCCTTCCTTTATTTTTTACCATCCTCTAAGGATGAGTTCGTATTCTTTTGTTTAGTTTATGTCTGTCTCTTATCAACATCGAGTATATAACCAGACATAGAGACGAAATGTCATTTATTTTGTTTGAAAACTATTCTGCCATACCATTACTGTGACAACTTCGCTCCGATTGGTCAGCCCGTGTTCGAAACAATTGACGGGTGTCGTCAACTGTTTCGCTTAAAATCTACCAGTTTAACTTTAGCTTTGCTATAATTGACGAAAATTGCAAAATTACATATTTAATAATTAATTACCGATGAAATTTGATTCCGTTTGTTTTGTAATTAGATGTTTTGCTGTTTTCCCACACCACTGAATGGAACAGCCCCCCATAGTTAGAAATATTATCTTTATTACAATAAATACAGAATATTTTTGAAATATACGGAGACGTAAACACAGGGCAGTTGTTGGCGCTGTACTATTTCAGCTTTTTAATTTGTGATTTCAGTACAAACGAGAGTTGATATTTAAAAGTGATATACGGCCCATTTGCCTGATGAGTTGCCAGGAATGGATGGCCCTTATTTCGTCACTATTTCTGCTTATATACTCGATGCGTCTTTAGCACTATCTCCTATCTGTGAGCGGGACTCTAGAATAGAAATCTCAATGAAAGTTACTCGAGGCACCTCGGATTAGAAGCAGGAATTCCCCACACCACCGATTGGAACAGCACGCCATTGTTAGAGATATTATCTTTATTACAATAAATACAGAATATTTTTGGAATATACGGAGACGTACACACGGGTCAGTTGTTGGCGCTGTCTATATTTCAGTGCAAACGAGAGTTGATATTTATAAGTGATGTATCACTGATGAGTTGCGAGTACCTACCAGGAATGTATGGCCCTCATTTCTCTATTTCTGTTTATATACTCGATGCTTATCAACAACTTGTCTAATCCCTCAACAGAATATCTATTGAAAAACATAGATGCTTTTTTATCCTGTACTACCATTGACTTACAAATAAATGGACGACGGGTCTAATACAAAAACCACGAAAAAAATGTCCCAAGTCAACCTATTCGAAATTTAAATTGTAATGTCATCGCACTATCGCGCAGTCAGTAGAACAAATGAAGACTAAAGCGGAGTTTGGCGCTCTGTATACGATTTTAGCGCCTTACAAGTGCGGACACTTTTTAGCGCGGACCCGACGCCCATATAATTGTAAGTCAATGTGTACTACACAATTATGGAGCATCAACACTTCATGACATAATGAAATAAATTACAATACGAACAGGCGCTTGTCGCCTTTTCCATCAAAAATAAGTAAAAGATATTATTATATGAAGAGGCTGTATGGTAGAACTTTTGCCTACCCTGATAAATGGGTGAACACTTATAAAAAAAGGAAAATAGTAGTTTATGTTACTGTTACAAAGGCATCAAAATACAAGTGTGTAAACTCACACTTTCATAAAAACTACACCAGCCAACTTAATTTTTTTTGGCATTTTTTGTTATTTTTGTAAACAGCCATATTTATTTACTAACATTGTGTTTCCTGAATTTTGTAAAAAAAGTAACAAAAAACAAAATACGAAAAAAAAACATAAAACGAATTTTGTGAAAAAAAAGTCGGGAACTAAAAATAAAACAAAAACAGAACAGGTCCAAAAATTAAGTTGACGTAGTATTCATTGGAGGTATCGGCTTAGTTTTCAATATGTTTTACTGAAAAAATTTCAAAAGTTTGTTTTATAGATTTGTAACTTGTTTTTGTGAGAAATCATGGACCGTTGTCGAAGACTTCAGTGTCATTTGGCGGGAGGACAATAATTATCTCGCGATATTTGCTGTTTTTATGTTCAATTAACTGCTAACTATAGTAAAATTAGTGTGAATGCAATGGTTGCGAAGACTTACGTCGCGGACTAAGAAAAATGACCTACAACAGTAGGCATATAGGTGTTGTTTTTATGTCGCGAATAACCCCTCAGCATACTACCAAAATGTCGTCTCTATCATAATTTCAATATTGGCAAAATTGTCCCCCAATCTGAGGTAAATATTATTTTTGTTATGTTGCCATAACAAAAAAATGCCGACCTGAACCTTTCCAAGCATTTTTCATCACCATTCTGTTTAGGGCTGTTGGGGTGGATCTTCCAAGCAGCAACTTCTTCGGCTGGAACGAGCGCAACGTGCGATACTCAAGGTGGGATGGAACCTTCCTTTCAGATATACAGCCTCTGACCTTTACAAAACCTGTGAGGTCCTTTCAGTACGTCAGCTGTTTATCCTACACACGGCTTTAACCAAACATACACAAATCTCCTTCGACTCTGACAAAATAAACACTGTTCGGCGAAAATGCACTGTCTGCCCTTCGACTACAGTTTCCACTAGTTGTGCACAGCGTCATTTCTGTTTTTTGGGAGGCTCACACACACACACACGCACGCACGCACGCACGCACGCACGCACGCACGCACGCACGCACTCACGCACGCACGCACGCACGCACGCACGCACGCACGCACGCACGCACGCACGTGCGCGCACACACACACACACACACACACAAACACAATCACACACGCACAGAGATTTTTGTTTTTTCTATTTCTTTTATTTTCTAATTAGCTGTCAATTTTATTTTACTCTTTAATTTTCATTATTTTTGTTAAATTTTATTAGTGTTACTTTTCTGGTAAACTTGTCAAAAGGGTGTGAGCCTGGTGATCTGTAACACAGGTCCCCAACCTAGTACAGACTCCAGCTCTCAATAAGGTGCTTCATATTTAACATGAAATGTAACAAATCTGCATTTTGTAAACCTTTTTGAGAAAAATAAAGCATTTTGTGTTGTTTGCATTGTATTGTATTGTATTGAAGGCGCTCGTACGTAAAATTGAATTATTGTAATTATTTTTTTTATTGATCAAAATACAGGAAAAATACCTACTTATGTTAATTATAACATAAGTAAGTATTTTTCCTTTTTCGGAAGGGCTTTTGTGAGCGAAGCTTGTAATTATACAAGCTTCGCTCACAAAAGCCCTTCCGGCTTTGACTGCGGCGAAGAAGTTCAGTCTATTTAAGTAAAGATAATATATAATAGAGCAAAAATCTTAAACAACGAACTTAGTATAATATATAAAATACTTTTTGGAGTAAAATATCACTCAAACACATAACTATTCAATACGAGCCCTATACCCCACACACGGTGGGGTCGGGCTCGGCCTGCGGCGCGTGGTCGGTTGCAGATTACGGGGTGTGCTTATGCTCTTCAGTGGCACAGTGATTAGTACTATGGCCGCTTGATGAGGAGCTTTCCAGATTAGATCCCTGATTTGAGCCAATTTATGAAAAAATTAAGTTGATTCTGGTCAGGGTATTCTGGGCATTACCCTCAGAATTATCGTTACTCTGGTACTCATAGTACGGGAAATTCCATAGTTTGAGACCAGAAATTTGGAGTGATTGTCTGGCATTTTTTCCCTAAATACTTTCTCTTTTTGGCATAGCTTCTAAGAAAAAATTATCTAACAGAGAGACGGTCGAGATACAACAACGCTATAAGTTGTATATGTAAATAAGATATTATTTCCACTACATCGGGAAGTATGCCTTACATTTTGAACAATTGTGAAAACTATGTACTCGTAGTTTAGTCTCCGTATACTACCTACGTACGGAAGCGTCCGCTTTGGGTTTCGCCCTCTGCTAGACCTCGGCCTACGGCCGCGGCATTTATGACTTTAAAAGAATTAACAAATGGCGGCCATATTGACAAATGGTAAAAAGTCGTTTGCAATCAGGAGTACCGTGACCAGTAAAAAAACCGGAAAATTATATGATTAGAGCAGAATTATGTAGATTCCGACTTCATTTGTTGAATTGTGTAAAAAAGACTCGGGTAAATAAAAATACGCAACAGCACAACACAACAGTTCAACTTATATTTTGAAGTTTTAAAGGTAAAAGAGTGAATGTATACATTTCATTGCACGCGACTGTACCCAATATAATTTACGTGAAAACGGCCAGCAAAAGCACACGCCTACAGGGTGTAATACTGGTTGAATATGACCACCAATACAAACAACTCTCATTGGTTATGTCAGATCAGTATGACAAGCTAGAATGACCACCAATAAACGGCCAAATTTTCGGGTTAGTTTTCTGCCACCTGATTTCGGTGGCAATTTTTAATATTTAAACATTCTAAAATATTCTAGAATAGAATAACATTACTTAATATTCGAGTGTAATATGCTGAAATATTATTTAAAATTTTACGATAATATACTCGGATACTTAAATAATAAAAATTGCAACCGAAATTAGGTAGACAAAACTAACTTGAAAACTACTGCCAGCACTTTACAGACCGAAATCCAGGCATCAAATAATAAAACACCATAAGTAAAGATAATCATCTATTTATTGATTCCATAATACAAGTTAAGTCTCGATGAAGTGAATGAAGTATGAATAGACAACAAGTAAATAAAATTTATAGCAGTAACAGCGTAGCATAGAACAATAACTTTCATAAAATTGACCAGTTAACACAGAACATTCGTGCGAATATTGTTAACAAATAATTATTTTCTTTTTATAATACCAAATGATGGGGCGGACAAGTCGTGCGCCTGTAGGTAAGCGACACGCCTATCCATAACAGTTGCAGTGTCACTCAGAGCTTCAAATCCTGAGACATAAGTTGACAAGTCCCAAAGTGCCTGTAATTTCAACAACACCCTTACCCTTCGAAACCAGAACTTAGTAATGCGCACATTACTGCTTGGCAACAGAAATAGGTAAGGTGGCAGTACTTCCCTGGACGAACTCTTTCACAAGGAGCTCTACTGCAACTAAATACGTATACATATTATTGTAATATTTATTTTATTGAATATCATGATAGCCATGACGACTGGTAGCCCCGGTTTGGCAAACAGTCTCCTGTTCGGGTCGAGGAATCGAATATGATACTATGAGGTACCACGATTTGCTATATGGGTATCAAAAAACTAACTACGGGCTTTACAATGCGATTTCATTTTGTGTAATTGCCGCCTACCGCTTCTCCATAGAGAAAATATCAACTACGTATTGACAAAATTCATTAATTAACATGGAACATTTTATATTAAATCAATATATCCGCTGTGATAAGAAAAGTAGTCACATATCCGTGTGGGTCCGACAAACATTTTTGTTCGATCTTTGTGTTAATAAAAACCTGAACACCACAGTGGGAGTAAAGGCCAATAACAACTATTTTAGTTACATCGCCGATAGATGGCGTTGGGATCGAAATAGAACGCGCTATCAGGTTCACAGCACAATATTGTTATTGAACACGACAATTTGTACTGTAGATTATTTTAGGGCCTCTGTGGCATCACCTAACTTGCTTCCGGGTGAGCTTCCAATTGTGGGACTCTCCTGGGACTTGTTTCTATGTCACTGCTTCCACTTGTGGGACAGTAGGGCATTTTTTTTTCTTATAGTACCTAGTGACGGGACGAACAAGTCGTGCGCCTGATGGTAAGCTACACGCCTGTCCATAACAGTTGCAGTGATCGCAAAAGATCTGAGGTGCAGTGCCACTGCGCCCGTCACCCTGAGACATAAGTTGACATGTGTCTGTAAATTGCCTTGTGTTGTGGTCTGTGCCTACCTCGTCCGCTTTAACACAACAAGCCATATTATTGCATGATTTTTATTGCTCCATAAAATTTTCATTTGTTAGAAACAGCATCTATTTATTAGGATTTTTTATAGACTAATTTCGTTTAAAAAAATAGTTACTTATAATTATGTATATATACAATTATGTGGTGACCAGCCTGACATTCAATAACATTAATTAAAACAATTACTTGTTTAAAATAATCTTGTATTAATTTAAATTATGACCACTCTGTGTTAACTAGTCACAAGCTCAATAGATTTTTTTTACTTAGGCATGCTGTAGACAACCGATCTCACAGATAATTTAATCACTATCATATCTTAATGTTCTGCGGTTTGTCTATAAGCAGCCTTCCAACTAAACTTAACAAGTACAAGTTTTTTTATTATTCAATAATACATAAGTAAGGAGAATTACTACTGTTTTGTTTTTAACTGACAAGCTATTTGTGAGAAGTTCCTGTGGCGCTAGTGTCGACACTAAAATGGTCGATTGACAGGAGAAATTAGTTTTTGTAATAACTGCAACATGGCGGATGTCGAAATCAAGCTCGTCAGTTTAAGTAATAACGCAGTAATCTAAACTAAATACAACAAACCCAAACCGCAAGTCCGAAAACTTTCCGCGCCAAAAAGGAAGTAAAGCAATTTTGGACCCTTTAAATTAAAATTTAGTTAGGACTATCTAAGGGAAATACTTAAAACATTATACAATTTTACTTATACATAAATTAAATACAAATTAACTTTATTTTTTATTTTGAAGTATATACGTTAAAAGATTTCGAGTAGGTAAAAGAATTTCGAGCTCCACAAAGCGAGTTTCTATAGTTAGGGTTAAAACACATTTTTCGACGCCCATGGACGATTTATCAAAGGTCTCATTGCCGTAAATCAAACCATCGATGAGTGTGTCATGACCCTAATTCGATCATACGTACATAGTCGAATCTGCTTACAATTTTAGACATGAAACGCCGCTGCGTCGCCCTCGGTTTGTGTAGCTCTACATTGGTGTATTTTTTTGATAGTTTGACAGTCAATTAACTTAGTTTAAATTGATCAGAAAAAAATACACTTTTATCCTAATTTTACTATTAAAGATTGTAAAAGTGTTAATCACAAAGCGTTGCACCATTAGCATTTGCAGCGTTACCATGTTTGTGTAAGTTTTTAAATACATTCCACGGTCCCTTAGATGTCTAAAAAAGACTAAAAGATAAGTCCAGTAAATGTTATCCTTTAGGGATTCACCAAATTAGTTCAAGCGAATTCGACCCAAGCGTGCAAGGGAAACATTGTATCCCTAACCATTTTGGTATTTTATTTTTATTTTTTTTAAATGGTTGATTAAAACCAAACTGTGCGTTAGAGACACCGTGTGCCTCCTGGATGCTTTAGCACCAAAATCTTCAGGCACACCGTGTTTCTAGGACGAGTGACGGGTATCGACCGGTATCTAGTCGCATCGTCTGAGCCGAAGCGATTCGATTGATGCCGTTTACATCCTTATTCCCATAGACATAAAGCTTTTTATTTACTAATATAAGCTGATTTCCCGTCGGCTACATAGGTGGAACCCTTAGTTTTTTATCACTTGGTCGACACTATATATAAGGCTGCTAACACATTGACTGCATGTTTGCAGCTAATGCGTGAAGTCGTTATCAACTTCATGTAGTCGAGGTGTCGGATAACGACTTCACGCATTAACTGCAAACATGACGCCAATCTGTTAGCAGCCTTATATTGGCTGCGGTGGCAGACTCACTTGCCAATTGTAACGACTATGGGATACAGGATTATTTTGTATTAATTTCAAACCTCTGGGGTTACATTAAAATGGCCATGTACAAATGTGAGGTGACCGTAAAAGGAGCGTATTTAGAAACCTACACAGTCCCGTGACTTACACATTTAATCTAGATGAGAGCGATTTTGAATTTCGAAATTATACCTGATAATTATACATAACTTCTTACCTCGTCCCGAAACCACATGTTCTACGCGCGATGCTGGACAATTTTTATGTGGGGGCCCCTCAATATTGTCTTGATAAAATTTCCAAGCTCCCTTGCAAAAATTTACAGTACTATGTTTTAAGTCCAAGCTTAAAGCTGAAATTTACGATTGCATTGTTTACATACACTTCTTGTTCATCAGATCGCTGCGGCAATAAAAAATTTAGAATAGGTTGACAACACAATCGTTCATAAAACTCGGACAGCTTGGAGTTCGGAAAGCAGTACTGAAAGAAGACTCTCTTTAATTTGAATGAATCTTACTCTCTTATATAATATTTTGGTCTTAGGTTTTCGTAATTCAAAATCACTCTAGTTAGTCTGTACATAAATTAACACGAAACATCGATAAGGCAAATTCACAATCTGTGCGCGTCAATCCATCCGTGCTATTAAGCTATTTTTATGAGTAAATAATTTATCTAAACTCTTATACGAAAATAATATGATAGTAAATAAAGGACCGAATGGGAAAATCAAGGGGTTGCCTTGCCCAACGTATTTTTTATGATGTCAAGTAACGATACGAACATTTCTTACGTGTGGCGGTAAGCGACACGCATATCCATAACAATTGCAGTGCCGCTTTAAATCACAATGATCTTGCCCTAGTAACGATCATTCAGAGACATAAAGCTGATATAAGCCCCATGTGCATGTAGTTTTACCAGCACACTGCTGTTTGTCAGCAGAAATAGGTATGGTGGCAATACTTCCCTGAACGGACTGTTTCGTTGAAATATTAGCATAGCTATATATAAATGGCTGCACCAACAGCGTTCAAACTGTTATTTTGCAATTTAGATGCAGCTGAAATGCAACATCTGTGACTATACTCTTAAATACTACAGTGAAATTTAAAGGTATGACATTGGGTCTTTGCGGCTGGGTGTCGAAAATGTTGGCATTGTAGCCCCTCTTCTGCATAGGGTTACCATTTAAAAATGTTAAACAAATAGCCTGTCACTGCAAAAATGTTTGGAATATTTAATAACAAAATTTCGAAAACGGGGTTCATCGTTAAGAAGATGATTATTTTATGTGTGTGAAAATAGGTACCCTTTGTTGATTGTTTGAAAATATTGTTAATTTAGAACCTTTTCAATCCTGAAACTTTTCTCTCTAAGTCGAAAAATCCGAAAGGTAAAAACGCCGAACATGTCCTTATAAATCCGGACGGACAGTAGCCCTACTTCTATATTGTTATGTCAATCCGTTGGGCAAGATAAGTAGCTATTGTACAGATCTATCTACAGGTGTGTCCGAAAGGACCCCTTCGCTCCTATGTCACAAGATGTCACAATGTGACTGCGACCCATTTCGCCTGTGGCAACTTCTGTTGACTTATCCTGTATAATTTGAATATCTTATTTGAAAGCAAAGTACATCAATAGGGATACTGAAACTATTTACTCATAACTCGTCATCAACTAGTTTTCAGCAAAACTGGAATATTAATTCTAATTTATAACAATATAATAATGATTAATATTAAAAAACAGAGTTTTCATGTATTGATTAAATAACATTACATTGGTGTTTCAGTGTACTTTTACTACCTAAAAGTACAGTCAGGGAGAAAACTCTCAAAACTAAATTTTATTATTCTTATTAAAATGGCAAAAATGACTTTTTGTTCTTAAAATCTACAAGGTATATGATCGATATGAATCTAATGCTTAACAGTTAACTTACAAGAGAATTTTGTAAGAATTACGACGCTTTGGCACTTAGGTCTTTGGTTTTTTTATTATTCTTACTTTTAAACTCGACGTAGCATAATAGTATGACGCAATAAGAGCTGGTACCTCTTATGAATAGTTTAGCTTTTTCTTTGAAGTTGGCTAAATGCTAGTTTGTGTGACCATGTCTTTTTTACATGTAATTTTTTTTAAATCCAGTATTCCGTAAATACAAATCCGATTATAAAAGAACCGTTCTTAAGCTCGTGTATTGTAGTGCAATTTACACTCGGGCTTTGGTAAAGGTTTAGCAGCATATCAGCATATCTAAGATTTAAATGCTACTCTTTGCCGCATGCTATAGGAACGGCTTTAATTTTAAAGTGTCAAACTTGATGAGTTCTTTACTGCATTTATGTAACAGTTAGGGGACGTTTATGTCGTGTCCATTATGTCGTGACGACTGATAGTCGCGCAGTTTAAAGTATCGTGGCTTCTATATTTAAAAGAAGTTGTTCACATATAGTACAACACGATTAACTGTCGTTCACGATTTTTTTTACGTTTTTGACGACGACGAACTGTCAAGACAATGGGAAGAGCAAGAACGACAGTCGTATGATGATAAATAAAACGTCACGATAAAAATGTGACGACAGATAATCGTAGCTACTATTGTCGTCACGTTTTATTTATCGTTGTCTGCACGTGTTCTGCTCCCTACTTTCTCCTCATCGGCTGTTCATCAAACGATTCTGTCGTGCAAACGACAAGGCGGCTGCCGTGAACCGATAAATTGTCGTCATGATCCAGTGAGAATAGCTAGACACGACAGTCGTTCAACGATAAAAAAAACGCCCACGACACTGTCACGACAGACAGTCGTGATACGGGAACAGGCTAAAACCGGCAGTCGTCTAACGACAATTAAAACGTTACGACATAAAATTCACGATAACACGGTCTACTCGGAAGCGCTAAGAACAGGACCAATATAAAAACGGTCTTATTAAATTAACCCAATCTTGGTACTACCCTAGTTACCACCAAGAAACCGAAAACGAAAATAAACACTAAATATAATGCCGAAACTAAATATAAACAGGGTGTTATTAATCGAACATTTTTAAATTTCATGAAGTAACTCCAAACGCTGCACAACATTCCCGAAGGAAGCCATATCAAATATTCTATCTACCCTTACTATAATTAGTTGCGAATTCGCATTGCAGAAAACTACGACGTGAATTGCTGTGTGACGATTTCGTGAGGCAAAACGTCTCATTGCCACAATTTCGGGTGATCATTCCTTCGACGATCGTCAACGGCACTGAACTTATTTTTTAAACTAGGCAGCGACAGGAATCCTTAAAAGAGTGTTGCACTGGTGTTATTGACAAGCAAATATAGGAAAAAAACACAAAGAAGATTAACATCCCAGGAATGCGCGATGCGGAGCAATTCGCAAATTCTTGCGATGCGTCGTGCGAGCTCATAGATTTCTGCGATGCGACGATTTCGACCCTTATTCTTGATTTGGTTTGAGTATGTAAGTACCTTAGCCCAAGTTGTTTAGTACCATGACTAACTTTTTATTGAAATTTTATATGCTTTTTTACTATATAATTAAGACAACATAGGTGGTCAAGCGGGAAATATTAAGTAGTATAAAATGAAGTAATATTAAATAGTATAAAATATTTTTTGTACTGTTTCTGGTCTGGGTGGTTCTTAGTGCACTCTGTTAGTTATCGCTAATTGCCTGTTGTAGATACCTGTTCTACTGCTAGCGTCACTTCATGAAATTTCAGACTTTTTACAGCCTGTATAGTGACTAAATGATTGTGTGATTCTTAATTATGTACATTTGCAAGCACTGACTTAATTTCTTTTTAAAAAGTGCAATGGGAAAGATTGCGCTTCAACTCTTACTACGTCAACTTGAAATTATCAGATAACTTCTATTCTTACTACGTCAACATGAAATTATCAGATACGCATCAACTTTTACTACGACAACTTTAAATTATCAGATTCGCTTCAACGCATACGACGTCAATTTTACATTAACAGATTCGCTTTTTATTGTAAATGATTTCATCCGCAACATCTTCACTTTATAAGTGTTATTCAACGTGCTCACATGACTGCATTTAAGAATTTCAAACTTTTAACGTCCATTGGAAGAGTGCTTACTTAAGTTTAAGAGGTATTCCGCTAATTTATTGCTATTTTTCACTTTTTTAAACTTTGATTTCAAACGACTAAGATTATTAATGCACTAAATTCAAATTTTTTCTAATAATTATTAATTTTAAAATTTATTATATTATTAATAAAATATTATTTTAACAATACTATTGGTCTTTAATAAGATTTTGTTTAAATACTAATCATGATTAGTTTTGTTTTATAATGGAGTGATTAGAAATATGAAAAATTTTAGCCGTCAGTATGAGCAATTTTTGCTTAAAGTTCATAGTATTATATGTAATATAGTTGATAGTTGCATTATATCAAACAATTGTGAATCCAGGCTCGGCGACAGAAATTTGGGTCCGTCACCTCTTTGAATCTCCTAAGGGGGCCCTGGCGTTCTAAGGCCCGGCGCCTACTGATGGGATGGGTCGGTAGCCGATTTTTAAATAGCATGCCTTAAAGTTAAAATTAAATGATAATTGTCGTAGCTACAAAAAGCTACGGCGTGCTAAGGGATACCTAGCCGGCTGCGTCCGAAATACCTAGGCATCCTTGGGGATGCTGCGGCAGACTTCGCACGCACTCGGCAGTGCGACTTACTCGCTCCACTTACCCGCGCGAGAGGAAACACGCACAGCAGGACCGATCTGAAGAGAGGACAGGCGAGAGCACGATGTTGCTACGGAATGCTTCGGCATGCCTTAGGACGCTTTCCCTGCTGAGCCATCCCATCAATGGGCGCCGGGCCTAATCTAGGGCTGATAATATTACAACATTGAGATGTATTTGATTCGCTCTAACAAGTTATTCTAGTGCAGTGGTAAGCAACCTCATTAGTTAACAGAGCCAAATATCAACAGTACAGCGATTGAAATTTCATTTGCGGGTCATTTTTTAAAACATAAACTATATAGGTGCACATTTTTATTAACTTAATTAGGGTAAACCTAAACTGGTTTTCGCTAAAGACGTCCTCAGTCTGATTGAGATGAGCTTGCTGAGGCTCACATCTTCCTATTCCCCCAACCGCAATTATTTGTATACTTCATCGATATATTGTGGAAGAGGCCAAAGAGCCGCATGTGACTCGCGAGCCGCGAATTGCCGTCCACTGCACTCGTGCATTTAAAATTGACACGTTTGACGTTTTAGAAAAGACATTTCGATCGGTCATCAACCAACGCACTTGTTATTTTGTAAAGATTTTTAACACGAAGTACCGTAATATTACATGGAGCGTATATATATTTATTAAGATTACGATAACGTGCCAGACAATTGTCTCTAATTAAATTCCCTGTACGATAGTACCGGAGTTACAAAAATTAACTCCAGACAATCTGGTCCAATTTCGAAATTAGGGCCTCATCTTAGTATTAAACATTGATACAGTGGTCTTCGTGTTATATAGGGGCCAGTAAAATCGTGGATCCCCCTGTCGCCGTGCCTGTATGTATTTAACATATAACAAGTGCTACTTCTAGTGTGAAGAATATTTTTCAAATTTTTTACGCACTAGTAACCCACAACCACAGAAACGCTTTCGATTTATTAAAAAATCGGTTTATAGCACATGTTGTAAGATACTTTACAAAGCATTAATATCTAACTGGATCTTACAACTGTACAATTATTTGTCATTTAGAAATTACACTTTACCATTTCGAATGCGATAAAATCTATTTTAAAGGCAATAAAATCGAATGATTCGCTTTTATTAAAATGAAATTCAAAGGATTTTCTCCTAGAGTGTACACGATGTTACTACTATGACGTCACGTTATTTCTAGATCACAAAATGTATTGACTAGAGAACTATAATTCAATTCCTTTTTGTCACTAAATGATTAATCGATTAATCGATATTCAAGAAAAAGGGGCCACACATACCTTGCGTCACTTATTTTATAGATTTCTCTATTGATTTTCCTATTTTTTTCACAGCAAAATAGAAATAAAGATGATTTTTTTATCTCTGATGGAAAAAAATCCTTTTGACGCATGGTTACCCCCTCTAGACTAAATATGAATGGCCCCTAAAACACGGAAACTAGCGAATATATTACATGCAAAAGAAAATATTTCAGTGAAAAACACTTTAATTTTAGTCCCTCAACAATTTTAAAGTTCCTCGCTAACCTAAGTAAAAATATTTAAAACAAAATTAGACAAGTTAAAATATAATGATGCCCATTTAAACTATATGGCAATGTTATTAGACCTGACATAAGAATAATCAATTCTTCTATCAGATTTACACAATATATAAGCATATTTGAAACTTTACAAGGCCAACTCTGCCCTCATTGTCATAAATAACACATTTCCATTTATTGTCACCCAAAAACAATGTCAATAACGCTGATTTTGCTTAACAATAAGATTGAAACTAAATAGCATATAATAAAACTATTATAGGGGATAGTATATCTTGTTTCGCTGATTCCTGATAGCAAGTTGTACACAGACATTCTGTCGCGCGTGATACAGCACTTGTGTGTGATTTAGTTTAGTGTGTTGTGTGATTGAGCGCGCTCATCAGTCGCATGCGCATTCGCGTAGTACTCCAACACGCGCCAGTTTCACGCGGTCTATCCTGCACTATTAGCCTTTTCACGGACACTCTTTCCGTTGTAATAAAAACGAACACGAGCAATCACGCGAGAAAGGACGTTAGTTTAATTAAATTGCCATTTTTCCATTTCCATGGGATCCTCTCATTAGATTCTGACTTCTTGGTGCCAATGGGACTTACGGACTCCTTTGTACATTTTAATTTTCTTTTCTGGTTGTCATGGTGGCGGTGATTTGTTGATTACACGTATTGTGTCAAGTAAAAAGTCGACTTTTAGTTGGGGAAAATAATTAGTAATTTGTGATAGCCGAAACGAACCCAGAACAGCATCAGGGACCACCTCGAGAGTATACCATTTGAAACAAAAGAAGGATTTTCAAAATCGGTCCGCAATTGACGAAGAAATTGGTGAATACACGGACATGCCTGTAAAATTTCAGGATTTCATTCGATTTTCATTCGGATCCCCTCATCAAATTCTGACTTGGTGACAATGGGACCACCACGAAAGTGCACCCTTTCAAACAAATCGCGATTGTTACACATAGGAAATGAAACTATTTTTCAGCATTTAAATCGCGTATATTTGTTTTTTCAAACAAAGCAACGTTTTGGGCCCTTTACAGGTCCCATTGGTTTGTTTGAAAAAACAAATATACGCGATTTAAATCCTGAAAAATAGTTTCATTTCCTAAAAAAAGAATTTTCAAAGTCGGTCCACAAATGACGAAGATATATGAAAACATACATCAAACATACAAATACAGCCGAACGTATAACTTCCTCCCTTTTTTAATAGAATGACTGTGAAAGAGGGCTAATAACTCAAGTTAGCTAAAATTGTCGGCTGTGTTAGTTATGATAAGGAGAGCAGAACTGACTTTATCATATTATTGTTTGTTTAGCAAAATTCAAAATATGATTAATCCACGAAATAAGCATGTACGTACAATAAGTTGCAAAAGTATACCACTTTAGCGAACAAGAGTAAACAGTTCTCCACAATCTGTGGTTGAAATTTAATGAGCCAATTTATTCAAGGAGTTCGCGGATTTTTTAAAATATTTTCCGTCAGTGCTGGAAAATTATTCCTTTTGCACCGGAATCGTGAAGGACCTTTGCAGCCAATTGTACCGTACATGGGGCGCATTTGCAATAGCGACACTACGCTTTACGAAAGAAAGTTTAAATTCTAATAACCATTCAAACGCCTCTCTCCATCCATGCAACATGTCCCCTAATTAGTCACGTGCGGTAAGAGGAACTTGATGCTTTAACTCATAATAATCTAAGGAGTTTAGCACTACAGTCTCTCAGTCGACAAAAAAATCCTTTAATCGATTTTATTGGATTTATACAGTTGTTGCTATTGCCAAATCAAAAAGGCAGCAAAAGCAAGTTTGGCAGTTGTGAAATCTTGGGAACACTTTAGAACTACATTACTTTTTTTAAATAAATACGATGGCTTTTCTTCTTACCTCATCTTTTGGGGGAAGAACAACGTTTGAACGATTTGCACGTTTTCGGCAAATACATAGTAAGTATTGAATTTAACGTAATGATTGTTAAAACATGTAAAGCTGATATACAATGGCAAGTTTAGTGTATTTCAAAATTCTTACTGCCCAGTTACCACGCCTTCATATACATTAATGGCGAATCTGAATTCTATTAACTAGGCAACAACATTCAAATTCCTCTGAATAATACAACCGCGCGGCCAGATTCAAACCATGCTCGCCCGCGTGCCCGGGAAGCATTTAAGTTAAAACGTAAAAGCTAAATAAATAGAACGTATTTTGCTATGACGGACGCACGCGGTCGCTGCGTGGCGGCTACGAGACCGCGCGGCCGCCGCGCGGGTTGACCGCGATTAAATTTGTGTGGAATAAATGCGCCCTTATAAGACTTTCTGTTCTTCCGAAATCTCAAAACATAAAGTATGATCCTCTTACCCCACCTGACCTTAAATTGTTATTTAGTCCAAATAACAAGTGAATATTTGTTAAATTAGAGGACGAGTTCACGCGTACGTAATACAGCCCTCAAATGTGAACAAAAAAAAAATTACCGCATTCTTACATCTGTGAATCATTCGACGTCGCACAATTCATTTATTATTTAAACTTAAATAGTGTCTAAGGTCCAAACCACATCACAATGTTGTTCCAAATATTCATAATTTTATAACCAAACTATCACATTTGTGGCGATGAGCCCACTCTTTGGCAGTAGAGTGTAGATATGAAAATAATTGTACTACTGTTCCTATGGGATTGTGCTTCCTATTTAGTGCTGTCGACTATTTCTTTTTGAGTTACCTGAAACAGAGAAAATTTGCTTTAATTTGTCAGAAAAGGAACGGTACATTATTGCAGTCCCCGGGAAGTATAGGAATACAGGACGAGTACCAGTTAGCTAGTGTTACACGTCTCAGACAATCCCCGTTTCCGTCGAGATATATATAGTGCTTTTCTCAAATAAAACGAGGAAATAATAAAAGACTAAAGAGTGAAGGAGTATGTGTAATATAAAAAGTTTTTTTATATTAAGTGGGATTTGCAAGAGATTTTTAACCTAAAAACCTAACCTATCCTAAAAAAATCTCACCCTGTACCGTGGCCGGCTCAAAAGTTCCCGATATACTGGCAGCATTGCCTCCCTGGACGGCAATGGACACTTGCTGAAGCAACCACGATCCAGAGCCGTGATCGCAGCCCCTGTCTATGAGTTTGCGACCCAACACTTTAAATAAGTCCCAAGCTTCCGAACTGCAAAATTTACTTGAACTAACTTTAGAACTTATTTTCGCGAAGACAATATAAAAAATTCAAAAATTTTAATAATAAAAAAGAACTTGAAGTATTTTCATTTATTTAACAGCTTTTTTAAACATATGGCGTAGATATATATATTCGTGCACCATAATTAAACAAAATAAGTAATACCATACACAATATTTTTTTAATTCTGGCAATTACGGACACTGCTGCTAGTGAGTAGTTACAGAAAGTAATATATTTCGGCATGGTGGGAATTTTTCTCTCTTTGAAAACATTGCATGCTTATACGATTGACCAAGTTTTGTTTGTTGTATTTATTAATTGAAGAGACTCATACATATTAGAATACAGAAACATGTTAGAACCCTTAATTATATTAAACTTTGTTTCTCTCTTGATTCCCTCTAACTCATAGGTTCCCAAACATTTTTTGGCTCAACGCCAATAATTTTTTTTATATCTTGAAAAAATATTCAACGCCAACCACCACCGCAAAAACTACATATTGGAAATACATTTTTTATATTAACTTAACAGAAAAAAAAAGAAAAAAAATGTAAGTGTACTTTATATAGATAATCCAGTAATTAATTTCAAATGTGGTAGCACCCCTGGACAGCATCAACAGTCAACACCCCCCAATAGCTTCCGACGCCGCTACTAGGACTCTTCCGCGCCTAATGGGGGGTTATATGGACCACTTCGGAAAACTGCTCTAGCTCCCTGTTCAAGCTCCAGCGGAAATAAGAAAACGTTTTAGGTGCTTTTATAATCATAACGTAAATATCAGCTAACAATGAAAATTTTGAATTTTTACAACTTACAATAGAATAAGTTCTAGCAATTTATATTGTTATAACAACTGACAAATAAAATAGGTTCTAACATACACAACATGAGGACGTAAGTATAGTTTATACTGAGGATATCCGTGCTTACGTTACTGTGACGGGACGAACCAGTCGTGCGCCCGATGGTAAGTTGCACTCCTGTCCATAATACTTGCAGTGCCACTCATAGCTTAAAATCGTAAAGATCTGAGGCCGACTGCGTCCGTCACTCTGAGACATAAGTTGACAAGTCTCATGTGCCTGTAATTTCACCATTTGATGCAAGGCTACAATTAACCTAAGCAAAGTACTAGGAGAGCAGAACTCACCAAGAGTACAACTCCTCGTCTCTCCACGTGTCTCAGTCAAGGTTCCCGCCGTTTCGCAGTCCCGCCTTCGTCTCTGGAGGCACTTGCTTCCTGAAGCAGTCGTCCAGGAACGACGACATGGTCCGGAAGAGGTGACGCTGCACGCCTTCTAAGCTGTGTCCCTCGTCTGGGTAGATCTAATGGAGTTTGATATTAATGTTAAAACTTCAGATTTTTTTTGTAATGCAGTGTTCTCACTCTAGCAGCAATAGTGGAACTAATAAAGGACATCATCAAGATCATCATTTTAGTCGAAAGACGTCCGCTGCTAGATATAGGCCTCCACCAAAGATCGCCACAACAACCAGTCTTGCGCTGCTTGCACTTAACGGGTTCCCGCGACCTTTACCAGTGGGTAGTCTACTTATAGTGCGTCTTTCGGTATACGGTCGCCTCTTGAGAGCTCTTTGTCCCCATCGATTATTCTATTCTGCGAATAATATCACAGATTACTAATAACACAGATTATTAGGTAACAGATACGTCACTCTCGTACAAAATCGAAATTACCTACGCTATAATAGCCTACTAAATCTGACTAATAACTAAAAGGAACCTAAGCAGGCGCTCAGAGATATGAGAACTTGCGCCGGCGCACTCAGCGGTAGGCACTTATAACATAACCTTGAGCGAGTGACGGAGCCCTCCCAATATGCCCATTAAGTTTTGCAATTCTTTGTGCTATGTCGGCGTCATAAAGATTGGTATAATAATTGGTAAATTTATGGAGTGTATAAACCACATTAAAAGGTTACCAATTAATTCAGAAATAGACTTAGTGAATGGCTTAGAGACAAAAATTATTACAAAGTGACTGATTTTTTAGATAAATGTTAACATGACATTTAATAGTTTGACATAGAAGGTCATTATTTTGTTGTTTCTAATTGACTAATTATTCTTTGTTGATTATTAGAAGTCGACATGAAATTATAAGGTATATGTATGTTTAATGTAATAATGATATATTATGATATTTAATAGTTTGACATTGGTAGTTTATTATTTTGTTGTTATTAATTGATTGATTATTCCTTGTACACGTCCAATGACAGTGCTACAATTAAATTAAATTGAAATAATAGTTCGTATGCCTAATCAGGTAAAACATGTGTTCTGTAATAGTTGTTCCATCTTTCACACCATGTTTTAAGCTGATAAAATTTAATTTAATTTCATTTCACGAAATCTTTGGAGAATCTCTGACGAGACTAACTGATACTTTGACTTCTCACCTGCTGTCGAAACATGCTACCCTGGTCAGCTAGCGACCTCGCGAGTGCCATGGTCTGCTGCACATGCACGTTGTCATCGGCCGTGCCGTGCACCAGCAATAGCATCTTGTCGTGCAACGCAGACGCCTGCTTCGTGACGTCAGCCTCTGCGTAGCCGCGGTAATTGTTTGTCGCATTTGGGAAACCCATGTAGCGCTCCGCGTAGGCCGAAGCTGTTTGAAAGTAGTTCGAAATTAGTTCCTTCAAGAAGATCATTTGTATAAACATCACGCATGTCTTTCAGGCTAAGTAGGTATTACAAGTCACCCTTTGTCGTTGTTCTAATTTCTTTCAAGATTCCTTTTGACCTTTTCGTGGAATTACCTTCATATTATGCTTAGTTAGTCATTATCTTGTGAGAGTATTATCGGAAACATCTAAACCGATCGAAATTGGAAAATTATATTTCCTAATTGGTGCAGGTCCAGAAACTTCATGTAGAACACAGTTGCGCGATTCTTTGGCATAGGCAGAAAACGGACACCCGTTTGCTGTGTATGCCAAAGAATCGCGTTCGTTTGATGCGTATGCTAAATAACTGCGGTCGTTTGTTGCATATGCCAAATAAACACTCACCATAATACCTCCAACGTACAATCGGCGTAAGCGCAATCCCGCAATGAAACACGTTCAGCGGACTGGCCAGAGCCAAAGCTGCCAGAAACCCTCCGTGAGCTCGGCCCCAGACGGCCACGCGGCGTGCGTCTATAAAGTGCAGAGAGTCTCGGAGATACCTAAACAAATGTAATTGTTATATAATACAATTCATTATCCATCCCGGTTCATATACAACGCATTGCATATAAGTATATCTGCGTACCTCAATAAACGCATGAAAATTACATTTTCTGGAATAGCTTTGAAGAATTCTCACATCAGAATCGGACAGGACTCTGGATGTTGTATACAAACTAAGTGAATCAAGCCAATGCAGGTGCTGTATGTCTCTATATAAAAACATAAATTATTCTTGACATATATTTTTGACAATTTCCAAGATTAAGACTGCATAATGTTGCTGTGGGTACGTTAAAATATTGTAATATTTATGTATATTTATTACATTTATGTAAGGATGCATAAATATGTTATTTATTTTATGCTAAAATTTAAGTGAATTTTGTTATGTTGGTTTTAATGCAGCATTTCTGAAGCTGAAATAAATAAAATCTTGAAAACTGTCCCCGTTAAAATCAATGGTCACCATATTTAACTTACTCGACAACTTCTAATTGGTCGGCCAACTCCACAGTGCCCAACCTCCGATGTAGTGCATGATGTGCTCCCAATCCCCTGCCGCCCGCCCCCCGCGCGTCCACTGACGCCAACACCGCCCCTGCCCCCGCGGCCAATGAGCCCCAGTCAAGAGACCATTCTTCTGTTACTAGCTGAGTGCCTGGTGCACCATGCCTGTTTAAAGGATTTATTTATTTATAAGTGCTTTACATGTGATGTCGTTACCTAAATACATATACTTCTACAATAACAAACACACACACCTTGGCATGCATCGAAAAACTGAAGGAAAAGACAGACTTTAATTATAGTTTAACCTGGAAATACTGCCGCCGTTAATTAAGACCTACTCGATGCCTTGGATAAATTACAGCGTCGTGCTACTCTAATTATAGGCGACGAAGAGGTCTCATCACGCCTTGAACCTCTGCAACTGCGTAGAGATGTTGCATCGCTTAGCGCCTTTTACCGCATGTAGCATGGTGAGTGCTCTGAAGAGCTGTTCAACCTCATCCCCCCTTCCCCGTTCCTGCTCAGAAGCACGCGTGCTGGCCTTCGTAGTCACCGTTTCACTACCTGCCGCATTCCATCGCGTACTAAAAGGTTCGGTGGCTCCTTTCTCTGCCGCACGGTTGACAAATGGAACTCCCTTCCGGCACATGTCTTCCCTCCCTCTTATAATATGGGGTCCTTCAAACGAGGCGTGAACAGGCATATTGTAGGGAGGCAGGGTGGAGGTGGCTAGTGCAGTGAGGGTTCCATCGCTGTACTAGGTTCCTACGCGTTTGGATACCACTTTCCACTTAACATCAGGTGGAGTGGAGTCATTTGCCTGTCATGTATAAAAAAAAAAAGACCGGCCACCTACAGTCGGCATTCCGTTTCGGAGTTTCGAAGGCAGCAAAACCATACAAATCACGGATTTATTTCCGATTTGAAATTCCTTATGGTGGCTTATGTATTTGGTATTCCTCACGGAAAAAACCATTGCGAATGCAAGTCTTCCCTACATTGCGGGGTCGTAAATTTCGTACGTATTTTCTCTGCGAGAACATCTGGTCTCAATATATCACGTCTCTCAACTGAGTCTTGTTATTCCGAACGGAAATAATAAACGTATGTAAGTGATGAATATATGGGATCTCGAATCGATATTCCGAAATGGAATTCCGCTGTATGAGGCAGGCCTAAAGGCAAAAATTGTAAAAGCTAAAAAGGGCACATGTGCCCTTTTAGGTTTTTACAAATCATTTGTTATGTATACTGCCGTGATCAGTAAAAAAAATGCCGATCTATCACTATTTTTATTTTTTCATAAGCGGGTCATTTTTTAAATTTCATTTCTTTATATGTATATTATTCCCGGCGCCTTCTCACAAGCGCCTTTTCAGCTAACGGCGACAGCATACTCGTCCACATCGCAATAACTCTTAGAAATTAATATTTTTTTTCAATGTGTTTATGAATTAAAAATAATAAATAATCTGGTAGTTTATTATAGATTTTTTTTAAATAAAAAAAATAAGTGCGCATTTGACCTCTATATGATTGACATAGAATGAGGTTCGGAACTACGTATCTTCAATTTAGAAGTTGTTTGTATATAAGGTCGTTTTTATTTCGAGGTCTTTATCATAAAATTAAGATACTTTTTTATAAATTTGCAAATGTTCAGTATGTATACATATAAACATACGTGTATACACTTGGCAATCTCGTATACTAGGTTTTTTAAAGTGCAGCTTACAACTTCCTACCTGCTTTACATTTCGCAAGAAACGTATACATTTTAATGTGCGGTTAACAAATCTTAGGCACTGATTCCCTAAAGTACTACGCCGTAGCTTAGCTACGCGTGGGCACAAGCGTAGCATGCAGTTACTGCTGTTGTTTTTAAGTTTGATCGTTTTTTAAATATAACATACGCACCATAAGATTACATGATTTTTTAGCATACGCCGAGTTAGGAACACCGCAAGCAAAATGACGAGTTAATGGCGGTCAGGTCAAGCCATTTTGCTGTTAACTTAGCCTTAAAAAGATACAGTGCCAATCATTAATATAAAAGACATGACCAGCATATTGTTAGGCATGTTGAACATAAACTTTCGACTTTTATTAGAAAGTACAGTCCACCCCAAATATATTTTTGTTATGCGATGATCAGTCACGGTGCTTTGTCCTTATTCTGAATGCGTAAATTGCACGCCCACTGAATTGCAAATTAGGGGATGAGAACATGAATGTACAGTCGGTAACACTAAATTCATATTTCTTTCTCTGTGTTAAGGGAGTCATTTATTTATTAAAGCGGCTTAAGCCGGCCGGAAAAAGCTTAACGCCCGTGCAAAATGAACGTAATAGGTTCTTTTATAATACCAAGTGACAGGACGAACAAGGCGTGTGACGAAGTAAGCGACACGCCTATCCATAACAGTTGCAGTGCCATTCTGAGCTTTAAAGATTTTATGGACACCGCCACTGTGCCTGTAATTTCACCAAAACCCTTACCCTTCTAAATGATGTTGGATGAATGTGAAGTGATTCAAATCGAGATAAATTATTCCTATAGCCATATAGTCGCCCAGTGCATATTATAATGAAAATATCGCATACAAATTTTGCGCTATGTACTGTGGGAGCGTAACTCACATGCCATATATACAGAAAAGTACGTTTTCATACAAATCTGGGGGTGTACATCCTTGAGTCTCAAGCAGTTACTACATTTTAATGCACATTGAGCGTTTAGCGCTTTTCCCATTGTAGTTTGCTGGATTTTAATATGAGAGAAAAAGACGTTGGGTGCTTTTTTAATAACGCACGTACTCATAGCCTCATAATAGAGAAACCCTGTGTCGCGGGGATCATGGACACGTAGACAACCACAAATTACACCCAAACTGACGAGAGAGCCGTAGAGCTCCTTGTGAAAGAGTTCATTGAGGGAATTGCTATTTTACTTATTTCTGCCGCCAAGCATTAATGTGAGCATTACTGCGTTTCGGTTCGAAAGGTAAGGGTGCTGGTGAAATTACCGGCACAGGGACTTGTCAACTTGTGTATCAGGTTGTCGGACACACTGGCAGTGCCCCTGAGATCCTTGTGATGTGTCGCTTAGTACCAGGCGCATGATTTGTTCGTCCCGTCACTTAGTATTATAAAGAAAATGAGAGAAATAAATGTAGGCCATACAAAAAAAAATTTTGTTGTAAATGTTGGACACTACACTACATACACTTATCACTTTATATATGTATCAAAATCATTTTTTAAGTATTCTATACATATAACTGAACACAACACACCACATTATAGAAATATTTATGTAATTTATTTAAGTTTACTCGTATATTCGCGACACACACGTCCGGTACTCACTCGGTTTTAGGGCCCACTGAAAATCAGCGTCACAGCCTTTCCTCGGTGGTGACAATAGCTGAGTGGGATCCTGTTACTTACGCCACAGCCGCGCACATGACACTTAGTCTAAATGTGTTAAATATTTCATGTTTGCTTTGTTGATGCGTATGATGTTATTTTAATACCTTTTTTTTTCCAGTTATTTTAATTTTAATTTTTTGTTTTAATGTAGCTTCATCTTTTTTTTTTGTTTTGTCTTCATTTTATTACTGTGTATATTTTTGTTGTGGCGTAGTAATAAATGACTTCTATTCTATTCTATTCTATTCTATTCTATTCTAAATATTTCTCTCGGCCCGAGAATCGAACCCGGGACCTCTGCGTGGCAGACCAGTAAGGTAACCGAACGCCACGGAGGCAGTAAATTTTTTTTATTAGTATATACATAGTTTTTTTCAGACCGGCTTATTCGGCAATTCGGTGTCGATAAGTGTGATGACTCCCTTAGAGCACGCTATTTTGAAATTTCGATGTTGAAGATAAAGTTTATTTGAATTTTTTTCGCTGATGCCGTTTTCAGAGCTCCTTTTCGAAATTAAATAATTTATTTGTAATATTTATTTGTATACGTTATGATTAATTGAAAAATACATTATAAAAATAAACTGAAACTCACACTTTCAACACCAAAGGATATTTAGTAACCTCGTCCTCTCTCAACCCAGGTGGCAGTAGCAGTCTTACTCTGGCAGCGTACCCACTGGACAGCTGTACTGAAAATGTTCGTGGTGTCGGCAAAGCTATTGCTGATAACCGCTCCTGTGTACAGAATTTATTAAGTTTTTTTTTTAATTTATACGTACAATGAGGCTCAATTCTAATGGCCGCGTGCATTCACGTAAAAGTTCGAGCTTCGTAGGGATGGTTTAGCATTCGTGAGAATTCTTACGACTGCGATTTGAGGCTATAGTAGGTGGTCAGTTTGTGGCCTGTATGTACATGTATCTCAGTTTTGTCATACTTGACTTGTTCGCGAGCCCTGATGATGTCCTTGTGGAGGTTTAGCACTTCTTGACGTATTAAGCAGTGAGTGTATGTTAATGTATGTGCACAAATAATTTTCCATACAATTTTATCTTTCTTTCTTATAAAACGCACATAAGAAATTTTGATATGTAAGCAAAATAAATTTACCAGAGGAATGCACGTCCCGTCGCTTCGGGAGTTTTGTAAGGAGTGATGACGTAACGAACTAACGTAAGAATGGTGAAAGGAAAAAGAATTCGACAAATATTCAAAATTTTAAAAGTAAATGGCAAAGAACTAGTAAAGAGGGTGATGAAAAGGTGGGATAATGATAAAGGAGGTCTGCATTGCCAAAAGTTGTTCAGTTTCGGTCTTTTGACGAGGGTGGATGGTACACTTGGATATTGTTATTATTTCGCTGATTTGTGAAGACAGAAAAAGAAGAGAAAAGGGAAAAAAGAGAAAAGGGTTGAACAGAAAAAAAAGTTCTTGGACAATATGAAACATTTTGCGGAAATCCGAAATTCGAAAAAGATAACTAATGTCGAGTTCTTAGGTTTTCGCGATTGTTACACATAGGAAATTAAAGGTCAACCGTGACCATGGGACCTGTAAAGGGCCCGAAACGTCGGTTTGTTTGAAAAAACAAATATACGCGATTTAAATCCGGAAAAATAGTTTCATTTCCTAAGATATTTGGTGGATTTAACTACACTATATCACTCCTTGTATCTCAATATGCATAATTTGTTTAATCATTTGGAACATCCCATTTCGACTACTGGTGACATGTTAACCAAATAAAACTACGGTGTTTTTTTTTGACAATAATTATTATTGTATTGTATAATAATGTATGTATGTAAACATTTTATTGTACGACACACACAAATTACAAATTTCTGGCTCCTGGTTCACGAATAAAACCTAATAAATCATTACATTGAATGCTACATACTCAATGATAAGAATAAATTTATTATATCAAATGTACACACGAATATATAATATTAAATAAATGATGATACACTAACACATATAAAATATAAAAAAAAAATAATGTATACAATAAGACTATAACTAAATATTTGAAATGTAAATAAATATTTTGTAAGCTCTAACATGAGGAGTCTGAATAATCCCAAGATTTCAAAAGGGCAACTCTGAAAGTCCGAACCGAAGGTGATGTCTGACCTGGACTGGGAGAAGGTTCTACATACGAGCAGGGTTCACTGTGAACGATTCCGAATACATTTGTGAACTGTGTTGTGGAATGACGAGGGACAAATTAGTACCGGAACGCAGGCGGTCACCCATAGCCTGACGGTATTGGAAACGCTCACGAAGATAACTAGGAGGAGGGGTGGAAATAGTTATTATATAAAAAAATTGCGGTGGCAGTTGAATAGCAGTTCGATGGCTGAATGACTGACAAACTTTTAGCAGATTACCAAACGTACAAAAAACTGCCATTGACTCCGCTATCGTCACACATTTGAATTGATTTAAAAATCAATGGACTTGGGGCCCTGGAATCTACACCTAAATGATTCGTCAGTGACCGAAAATAAGTAGGTTCAAGGTATTCGTTACGAGATGCTGCGAGCCCATTGGCTATGTAATGGGGTGTTCATAAATTACGGATGAAGGGTCCATTAAATATTCATACAAATAATGAAATGGTAATGCGGAATAGCCTGGCAACTTAAGTTTTGTGACGTCAGAATTTTATGCGTTGTTTTACATAGACTGGCGGATGTTATTTGAAGTAACTTTGTACATACAGTCTAAATAATTTTCTTAATGTCTCTCGGCAAATTTCGAGTTTCCGAATGCACCCGAACACAAATTTCCATGTAATTATAGCCGTGGTAACCTAAGAGTTCCAATTATGTCGTAACGTTTTTATTATCGTTGGACGACTGTCGCATCTAGCCTGTTCCCATACCACGACTATCTGTAGTGATTGTGTCGTGGACGGTTATTTTGAATTTTGGTTAAAGATTGGTTAGATTGATTTTTTTTATAATATCAAGTGACGGGCCTGTCCATAACATATGCAGTGACACTCAGCTCTTTAAATCGCAGAGATGGCTCAGATCTCACTGCTACTGCGCCCGTCACCCTGAGACATAAGTTGACAAGTCCCATGTGCCCGTAATTTCGCCAGCACCCTTACTCTTCAAAACCGGAACACAGTAATGCTGACATTACTGCTTAGCGGCAAAAACAGATAAGAATGAATATGGTACCTAAAAGAAAACACCTGTTCACTTTGACCTAAATTATCCAGGTTGTATTGTTCACATAAACTAAGGGTCAAATGGCCCAATGACTTGTGGGTCAATTTGAGACCAATTTGGGAAATGACCTTTTCTATATTGATGGACTGGGTAGTGCCCTGGAGTGAACTCTGTTGCTGTCTGGTACTCACAGCACAGGGCATTCACTAGTTGTAGTTTAATACGTTATTATTAAGCGCTAATTGATTCCTTCCATTTTTTATTGATGTTTAATAAATAACGACCTGAAATTGTGACAACTCGTCTGAAGTGAAACCAATGAGTAATCATTCATGTGCACTCAGTTGATATTTATTAATAAAGACTGCTAATTGACTTGATTAATCGGTTAATTAATTAATCGATTTCCATTTATTTATTTATTCATCTCACATTAGCAACATAACAGATTAAAATCCAAGTGACTACAAACGCAGAAACAATAAACAAAACCGACCTCAAAAGTCATTCATCTTCTAGTTTGCCACCCTTAGAGGTGGTATATTTTCTTCAAATTTAAATGGGACCACATCTGAGGTACCTTCTTTCCAACAAAAGAATCATGAAAATACAGTTATCGCGTAACATACACACAAAAAAAACCATACAGTCGAATTGAGAACCTCCTGCTTTTTTGAAGTCGGTTAAAACAAAGATTTTATACAGAATGAACATGTTTAATGTTATAGAATTGAACTAACAGGCGTCAATGGTTCAAAAACTTTTTTACATGGCTCATTAGACAGATCAGAATGTGGTACCATATTTAAGATGGATTTATTTATATTCAACCGACTTCAAAAATGTCAATTCAATTGTATTTTTTTTGTGTTTATGTCACGCGATTTCATCGATTCTTTTTTATTGAAAAGTGAGTACCTTAGTAGTAGTCCCGTTTAAATTTGAAGAAGTTAATGCACTTTTAAGTTTGTTAAATTAGGGGATGATTTCAGTTTACTGACCTTCACCTACTTTTCGTTAATCGATTTCAATAACACTTGGTACATAGATGTAATTCTAACGAAAGTAAAATGTTATACCAGGGTTTCTTAACCTGTGGTCCATAGACCCCTATATATATATATACCTAAGGGGTCCGTGTAATGAACGCCGGGGGTCCATGACGAGCCTACCTAACATGTTGACGAGGATTTCTATATTATGCGTTTCAGTTATCGTGACCACGGTAACGAATATATACAATAGCATGGCCTCAAAAGTTAGCTCGGTCGGTTTTTAGAGGGCTTTCTTTACATAGACACTCTTTCGCACGTGTTAAAGCAATCGAGCGCGATTGCGCGCGCGTGTAATGAAGAAAAACTGCGCGATTGCACTTTAACACGGACGCTCTTCCGTTGTAATAAAAACGAACGCGAGCAATCGCGCGCGATTGTGCGTGCAGGCTATCCCGCGCGCAATCCTGTACGCGCGAAAGAGTGCGTGTGTAAAGGGGGCTATTATTATTTGCATAAAGTGCGTAAAGTTGCAAAATGGCGCTACTGATATGTTAAAAGCATTTGTTTAATTTTTTTTCCTTATTTTAGTATATTATATTCTTAGTCACTACAATGACATCAAGTAATCAAGTAACAAGACGTAGGTATATTTATAAGACATGTTCGTTCGGTTCGCATCTTAAAGGTTAGACCTGTGGAACAAAGATAGATGGTGACTACACTAACCTTAACAACAGTATTGTTCTGCAAATGTGTCAGCAATCTGGGTTCGGGCAGAGCGATCTTGTAAAGGCTGGAAGTGGGTACGCCCGGCCCGAGGCACTCTAACACGAAGTACGCCGATGATGGACTGAAATGTGCGTCGTGGAACAGGCATGGGAGGTTCTGGGGAAGACCGTCTGTGGAATGAGAAAGAGTTACATAAATTATATTGGGTTATCGGCTGAGAAAGTGTCTTAGCTTGATTTTTGAACAACCAGACGCAAAAACGACGTTAATTTTTCACTCTCTTTCGATAGGGCTTGAAAAATGCTTTCAGTTTTGAAAAGTTTTATCCTAAAACGAAACTTTCCTGACAGTTAGACTCTAATTGCAGACCTTTTATGATACTGTTACCTGGAAGTTTTCAGTACATAGTCGTAGCAACTAAGTATTTCAGCACAGGGCATTCATTCAGAAACTTGTATTATTCCCATAAAGCACCTTACCACATATTACTTAATTACTAATTAAAAATTTATATATATATTAAAAAACTATTAAAGTTACTACGTAATAGATACATCACTCTCATACAAAATCGAAAATACCTACGCTATATTAACCAACTAAATCTGACTAATGACACCAGGCGCTCACTATGAGGAAAAAGGAAACTAAGCACACGCTCAGAGAGGTGAAAATAACGTTGCCCGCAATGTGCTGTCGTGCGGAGTCGAATGCTCATTAATGAAAGACTTGTATGAGCGCTTGTGCCGACGTCGGTACACTCAGCGATAGGCACTTGAGCGAGTGACGGATCCCTGACCTTACGTCGAAAAGAGACAAATACCTGGATGTTTCTTCTTTTTCTTTTTCTGTGGCGCTGGCGACGTTGACATCTCCTCGTCCATCCAGTCGCTATCCCAAGCGTTATCGCCTGAGGACGCCAGGCTGCCGTAATACTCCAGGTTTATTGACGGCGACGGCTACACATAAGATATTGTTTTCTGCTGATTATTGACATGAAACGGTGACTGGACATTGAAGTATGGCTATTGAAGATGTCCATAATTAATACTAACAACCTCTCTGGACTACATGCTAACATTGTGAACGAAATTTTTTGTTCCACGTGACAGTTAAAATTAATTAGATTTTATTTTCATACAAAAATGCTTAAATAGATCGCTCTAAACAGTGATAACTATGTGCAAAACACAGGAGTGCGTTTGAGGCTCGTCGGGGAGGACGCTTGCACGTTTGAACTTATTACCTACCTTACTACCAGATCCAGATGTAAAACGTGTCAGATAGTACAACTTGTCAGATAGTACAACGTGTCAGATAGCACAACAAGAACTTAAAACTTTATTTTTGTGTGCTCTTGTACTTCAATCTGTAAATTTTAATTTCTTAAATCATATCATAAAAGGCGCTCTTTTTAGTTCTGAATCAAAATTCTATTGTCTCTGGTATTCGCTACTGACCTGAAAAATACTATAATTATTACCTATGAGATTCAAAAAAAGATCGTCGTATTTATGGTAATTTACAATAATATCAAATTATGACGCTACTCAAACGCTCTACTGCCTCCTGCTTGGTTAAAATGATCCAAAGGGCCAACCAACTGGGCCATAACCCTTTATTTAAAAAATGATTGGTTGAAATATAAGCGGTATTTGGCCACTATACTATCTCTTAGGTTTTTTGTTTTGTAGCGTTTCTTTGTTTGTTCCAAAATCAAAGTCAAAGTTAAAAATCATTTATTCCATAGGTAAAATAAATTTATACTTGAAAACGTCACTACCTTGTCGCTGACTTCCCTGAGAAGAACGAGCAAGAAACTCTAGGGATATTGACTCTTTTCAAACAAACTTAAATTCTATAGAATAGACTTCGAATCAAAGTGAGGAATCTGGCCATCAGCCATGTTGTCTTTCCATACATATTTAGCTAACACGTAGTCTTCAATTTTGTAATATTACTTTTCTATCAAAATATTTTTAAAGTAGTTTTTGAATTTAGGAAATGCTAATCTTAATATATGCTCCGGAATCTTATTGTAAAAACATATCCCCATAAAACAGTTCCCCATAAAAGAGTCGTTTACCTTGGTTAAACAAAATCGTGGTACCATGAGTTTGGACTTAGCTCTAAGGTTGATATTATGGATATCTTCTTTCTTATTCAAATGACGTACATTTTTACGGGCATATAAAATAGTTGAGTAAATGTAGTCACTCATGATACCAGTCTCCTTAAACTTTTCTCCGAGAGAAACCCGAGAGCCTAAACGGTACACAGAACGAATCGCTCGTTTTTGCAATACAAATATGGTTTGAATATCTGCCGCATTACCCCACATGAGAATCCCGTAGGATATTATACTATGGAAGTAACTAAAGTAAACTAGTATAGCAGTACTAACATCGGTAAGCTCACGTATTCTGCGTACTGCGTATGCAGCGGAGCTTAATCTGCTGGCCAGGGAAGATATATGTTGAACCATAGAAGTTTACTATCTAAGGTCACTCCCAAGAAGACTGCTTTATTAACAAGACAAGGTCTAATTTTTCTCCGTTTATTTCTAAGCTTGGACCAGTCGATTTTACGTCAGGTAATTAAAATTTAACACATTTTTCTTCATGTCTGTTTGTGTTTGTTGTTTTTGTTGTCATTAAATATTGGTTGTGTTTCTTTATTTTATTTACTCGTAGAAATACTATTGTATGCAATCATTACATAATTAGGTCATAAAATCTCGTGCAAGTAACACGATACTCGACTTTAAGAACCCTCATTATGCAACGATTGCATAAAAGACTATTTGGTAAAAAATTGTTTTGAAAAAAGTACAAAAGTTGTTGTTTATGATGTTACTAATATTGAAAGGTTGTTAGTACCTATTTTACAAATATAGCCCTGTATAAGGTGCCGACAGCCAGATAGATCGTCTATCAGCAAAAGTTTGGACGTGCTATTTATTTCATAAACTTTACTGGACAGCTTAATAAACTGACAACCATCGCAATTATGGCTATTCCTTATTTATTAGCGCACATCGACAATGAGTACTCAGTCTCGAAATCGCTAGCGATATTTAAAGATATTTCATACCTTTGATCAAATGTTATTCAACTTGTATGTTTTTTTAATTTGACCAACTTCTGCTATAGTAAATTTTATTCATTTTGTATGAAAAAATATTTTATGAAATTTGACCAACTTCTGCTGTCCCGATTTTATTCGTCCCATACAATGAAAAGGTCTCTTCAGAAAACTGTGTCGATCAGCACTAAAAATGATTTTGATCAATTTTATTCACTTTTATGAACAAATCGTGCTTGATAGAAAAATTTACTATGCCAAAAATGTTTTTTAAAATATACGCGGTTCTAGCGACATTGTAAACTCATAGCGGAAGTACTGATATCTCTAATAGCAGAACATTGTAAGCTGAAGTGATACTGATGAACGAATTACCAACCTGGGAATTACACGTAACACAATAAGGCAACTTCTGTGGCGATCCAGCTCGTGGCGCTTCCGACGACACTCTGTACAAATGCTGTTGCCCTGGTTTGCCTTCGGGTATGCCCAAGTAGTATCTGCATAAGAAATAACTTATTTCAGTAAAAGGTGAATATAAGAATTACTTTATATGATGAAATATTAGAAGCAAAAGGTGTGTGTAAATGTAAGCATTACTGTGTTCCGGTTTTGAAGGTTATAATGGTGCTGGTGAAACTACAGGCACATGCGACTTGTGAACTTCAAGTGTCAAGGTAACGCACACAGTGGCAATGTATCTCAGTCTTTGCGATTTAAGTCTCTGAGTGGCAGTGCAACTGTTATGGACAGGCGTGTCACTTACCACCAGGCGCACTACTAGTTCGTCCTGTCACTAAGTATCATAAAAAATGTGTGTGCGTGTGCGTGTGTGTGTAGCCTATCACGTGTACTGATATTGTGATCACAGCATCTTGCAATACGCCACAGAAATCCAACTGCCTCAAGCTGTTAGCAAGGCTGACTGAAATTAAGCCATTTATTATTATAAGCCCCGTGTGCCTGTCTCACTAGCATGGTTACCCTTTAAAACCGGAACGCAGTAATGCTTACACTACTGCTTGGCGGCATATAGGTAAGTTAGCAGTGCTTCCCTGAAAAAACTCTTTCACAAGATCTACTGCCGTTATTTGGTACGTCATGCAAATTTTCATATTATTTTCTTGTTTCGTTGGATCTTTATAATTATAACCGCCCAGTAAAATATCATACATTGTTGACAGTTTTCTCATAGTAACGTATTAAGGCGTACAAAGGTCGTCGGAATTTTCCACAAGATATGAAACTGGTGTGAATAACGAGCGAATTTTGAAGCATCATGCTTTTCTTTGTGCGTATTTCAATCAAGCACGACGGAGGGCAATATACCCGATGAATAAGCAACTCTGCTTATCGATTACTTGCCTTAGCAATTAACTAAGCGATTTCTTTTAAGGGCTTCGATGAAAAGCACGCAACTAAAATCATTTGTAATAAGTCGTTTCCATAATTATGAGTTCGCATAATTTTCGAATAAGAATTAGCAATGCGTAGTTATAATTTATTTTTCGTAACATTAATATGGAATCCGAGTTGTCGCTTAGGGGCTCGACGACTAATAACATGGTTGGTTAAAAAAGTAATGCAGTTGTATTTCGGACTTATATAAATTGTCAAAAATAACATTTTAAAATAGGTAGTTGTAAGCAAGGCTGACAAAATACTTTCATGAAGTATATTAAAAGTACAAAATGTGGTATTTTGACCTCGATTATTTTAAATGGCAAAATATTATAAATATTACCATTAACTGGACACCGTGAAAGTATTTTGAAACATTAGTTAAATATCAGTTAGTTAATACAGAAGTATCAGTATCAAAAAATATATCTGTACGTATTACAGATATTTGAACTACCATTTTACAAAATACATTTTTAGGTATAACTGAGACACAAATAAAAAATACGTTTTTGTATTTCAAATAACGTCCAATACGTATTTCAATCATAAGTAATTCAAATACGGTTTAAATTTAAACAATTATTTTGTTTTTTTTTTAAATTTCTTTTAATTGACTTTAATGTCAAAAAACTAACTAGCTTTAAAAACTATCTAGAATAATTCTAAATCGTTAATATTTTAATTCGCATAGTTATTCGCAATCCTTACCAGTGAGGACCGACGGAGGAGAAGAAGGAGGAGTTATTCACAAAGTACCAGGCAACCATAAACTCACATGTGCTGATTAGCATGATCCCACGCCAGTAACTTCACGACGTCGAAACTTCCATGCGTTAACGGCAGCGCTCTTGGTCCATGTGCATTGTGCTCCGCTCTTACAATATGACGGAATAGTCCTGCGGGCCCGTCTCTGATTGGAGCCAGAGTCACCAGCGCACCGCCTCCCGCTGACCAGAGAGGAGACGGAGCTGATTCCACCCAACCCTCAGAGCCCGATGATATCCGGTATACCTGTTAAAGTGAAGTGATGTTTTCCACATTTGTTTGCATTTTGGTAACTTTTGGGATATTGGCACCTAAAGATTTTTTTAATTTAAAACGGTTTTAATTATTAATATAAAGATCGATCACTAATAAAAATGTCCTTAATCCAGCTGGATTCGAACTAGCGCTTTCAACATACCGTGCCTGATGCTCTCCCAATTGAGCTGCGAGACGAACTACCAAACCCTACAAATTTTTTTATGTGTTCGTTGGAAGTCTTTGTTTCTGGTTTTTAACAACATTTTTGCCGTAGCGTCATCTGTGAGAAATCCTTGAAAGTTTTTCTTCATCGTTGCGATATTCAACAAACTTAATATGAAATAGTTATTTTTGATACAAGTGCGGAAAGTTAGTCATTATTCACGAGTCTCGAGGCATCTTGGCCCGAGCCAGAGGCGAGGGTCAAGACTCGAGACAAGTGAAAATGACAAATCCGCATGTGTATCAAACAACGTTTTTTAATACATTTGCGAAAAACCTACATTGAAAGTAAAATAAAACAGTATTTAAAAAAGTTAATGAAAAAGGCGGGAATGTAAACGATGAAAAAAATTAGTACTCTTTTTGGCCGACTTTTTTCAATATGGCAACTGTTGCCAGTATTCAGCCACATTAAAATTACTATTTTATATTACTTTATTTTCTACATAATCGCTACTAAGGAGCATTTACTTCATAGGTGTAAAATGCGGTCTCTCCATAGATATAGTATAGTAATGACGAATGACTTACGTCACAAAGCACATAAATATGAAATAAATATACAATCTCTTTAGTTCTATGTTTAAGACTTAAAACAACAGTAAATTAAAAAAAAAACTGGAAAAGTAAAAAGCACTAGTGCGAGAAATCCAACTTTCCGCACGATTTGTAATGCGAAAAATACCACGTTTTGAGCAACTGTATTAAAAAGGTTTTTTTATACGGAACCTGTTGTGCATGTAAGTTAAACTTCCACGGTTTCCTTAATTCAGGAAGGTATCGAACTACTAGACACAGATGGCGCTACGGCAACAAAGTAGATAAAACCAAAAACAAAGCATCTGCAACAAGCGTCTGGCACGGTTTGCTGGAAGACGTTGGTTCGAATCCAGCCGGATCGAAGGAATTTTTTCTTAGTGTTCTATCTTTGCATTAATAACTACTACATTAAGTGTTTAAAAAAAACCACTAACCTCTTGACAATACCACATAGGGCTCTTGCAGACGGATACCACGGAGAGATTCTGCATCCTAGTAAGCCAGACGACACACACTTCTGTCAGAGAGACCCACTGCGCGCTCGTAAAGTAGTAGTCACTACGAATAATTTTCATGTATTAATTAGGACAGTTTGTTCAACAAGTAGTTGCTTTTTGAACAACCTTTAGTACTTAGAGCGAATATTCAACAAGTCATTGGTAAGCATGGCATAAAGACGAAATATGTCACAACTGACATTTCAAACCTAGTACCTGTACAGCTACATATAAATACACTTGCGAATGCAAACTCAAACAAGTTTAAAAATTACTACTTGGCATAATTGTATATGGTACTTGTAGTCTATGTGGATTGTTTATATTTGTCGCGAGCGCATACGTCACATGTGCGTGTGTGGAAGGCGCCTGTTAGTGTTAACCCGGAGGTACGTGGTGGTGTAAGTGAGCCAAATTTACGCGATTACTTGTGGAGATTTAACCACTGTGGGTATAAACCCTTTAAAGGGTTTCGAAAGAAGTTTTACTATAAGTTTTAGTTTTAGTATTGTGTTTTTGAATAAAGAAATTTAACAAAATCTCATCTTCAAACTGTTAATTTATCTACTCTTAAAAATAACGTCACGTGAGTTAAGCCTAACACGAATATCACGCACATTGATGCTATAGTAGCCCCTTAGTCGGTAGTCAGAAGAAACCACTCCTATATCATTTATAGTAGCGAAGATTTAGTTCAGTCTAATTCGTATGGCGGCCATCTTGGATTCGCCATATATAATTTTTTTGCCTTAGTGGAACTTGAACACCTAGGCCTTGGCGACTTTTGTTTGAGAGTCCACATCAATAACCTCTAATCCATCACAGACCGCTTATCTGGGAAACTAGATCGGTTTGGATGTTACGAGAGAAAATCGTCTTTAATGCGGTGAATTTATCAATTTGCGCTACTGCTATGCTTGCTAGATTCTTCTTCTTCTTCTTCTTCTTCTGCTTCTGCTTCTTCTTGTCCTTATCCCACCCTAGGTGGGTCGGCACAACATGTATTTTTCTTCCACTGTCCATACTCACACCTTTCTTATCCATGACATCTTTTACACAATCCATCCATCTTTTCTCATACACTGATCACAAACTAAACCGTGCGTTGCCAATTTCACCAGCATCACTCTAGATTACCTCATCAAGAAAAAAATATCTGCACGAGGATATAGTGAGTTGAGGCCATGCTGAAATATGAATGTGATAAGTTGAGGACGTGGAGAAATGAGGGTGTCGTGACCTAAGAACATGGTGAGATGAGAGTGTGGTGACTTGAGAACATGGTAAAATGAGAATGTGGTGAGTTGAGAATTTGGTAACCTTCTCACAAAGGGCACCAACGTCATTATCATCGACTATGTTCGTCCTAAAGCAGGGTAACGGCTTCTTCTAAGGAAAGGGCTATAGTTTACATCTCAATATCAATAAAAGCCTCAGTAGTGCAGGCCTTTCGATAGCCATCTAATCCAGAACCTCTTACATAAAAGGCAAGCGGTCTATTTTGCTTCAACTATATAAATTACTTAAGTAAGTCCATTTTAACCGTCAGCTAGTTATCTTACTGTTTTTAAATAAGGCTATCGGGACACAGATGAATGTGGGTAAAGCAAATTTATTTTACTGTCGAACAAACACGAAATTCTCGTGGAAATTGTCAGGCAGCGCCCTATGTAAACAATTCATAAGTAAAAGTGTCAACCGTTTGGTCACACGAACCTTGTGACACGCCTTAATCCTGGGGAGCCGCGTTTTATCTAGCTCTAGGGACAACAGATCGGATGGGATCGTCTCGGCTTTTGGCCACCGCACACATGACAGTTTTCGCATCGGTGAACAGCAGTTGGATGGTAGTCGTTGTAGCGATTTTTGATGTATTTACGCAGAAGTTTTATGTCGTTTGTAGTATCGAATATATAGCCAGTAATAGAGACGAAATAAGGGCCATCCATTCCTGGCAGCTCATCAGGCAAATATGGGCCTTATATCACTTTTAAATATTAACTTTTGTTTGCACTGAAATCACAAATTAGAAAGCTGAAATAGTACAGCGCCAACAACTGACCTGTGTGTACGTCTCCGTATATTCCAAAAATATTCTATATTTATTGTAATAAGGATAATATCTCAAACTATGGGCGGTTGTTCCATTTGGTGTTGTGGGAAAAACAGCAAAACATCTAATTACAAAACAAACGGTATCACATTTCATCAGTAATTAAATACTAAACATGTCATTCTTAAATTTTCGTCCATTATAGCAAAGCTTAAGTTAAACTAGTCGATTTGCAGTGAAACAATTGACGATACCCGTAAATTTTTTCGAATTCGGGCTGGTCAATCGGTGCGAAGTTGTCACCGTAATGATTTAGCAGAATAGTTTTCAAATAAATTAAATGATATTTCGTCTCTATTTCTGGTCATAGACTCGATGCTATTAAGTGACGGAACGAAGAAGTCGTGTCCGATGGTAAGCGACATGCTTCCCATAACAATTGCAGTGCCACTTAGAGCTTTAAATAGCAAAGATCTTAGTGGCAGTTTGTCTTGATATTTATATTTGAAATAAATATTGTAACTATAAATGGATACAAATATATATTTACAAAGAGCAAAACCTAGAAAGAGAGTAGAGAGAATCTACCTAAAGAATGCAGTAGAGTTTAATGAATATACAGATTTCAAAGTATCCAAACTAATATTATAAATGCGAAAGTAATTCTGTCTGGTACGTTTTCACGCCGAAACCGCTGAACCAATTTTGATGAATTTTGGTATAGAGATAGGAGAAGGTCACAGGCTACTTTTAACACAAAAATAAATCTTAAAGAGTGTGAGATAGGGAATAAAAGTTTGTACAGTGAACCAATAAAACTACGACAACAATTAGTATAGTACCTACAGTACTACTACAGGGCTACAGGACTACTCGAAGTAATCATTCTACGCAGATGAAATGGCAGGTACCATCAAGTATTGTTATAAAAAATAAAAATTGTCTAATTGTACCTTGAGATTTTTTTTTCAAGAAGGTTGAATTTTCAACTGAACTCGTCTACATAATCAATTTGTGTCGTGATATGACAACTTATTCGCATAAAATATTACAACTTGTTTTTATATTCTTTTTGCTACGTTTTTGTTTTTCATTACTGTTGTTTTGATTGCCAATGGTGTGACGTGCATTATTTTCGTAATCGAGTTTAATTGTATTTGTATGTAAGTATTTCCGGTTTTCATCACTCCTTTTACGTATTAATTTATTATTTTTTCACAGTTAAGTTTACGAGGGAACTTACCAAAATACTTATATGCTAGTCACAATGTAGTTAAATTACATAGGTACTTTGCTTTGGATTTTTAAAAATCCATTGAGAAACAATACAGTATATTCATTGACTTACAATTATATGGACGTCGGGTCCGCGCTAAAAAGTGTCCGAACTTATAGGGCGTTAAAATCGTATACAGAGCGTCATTCACGCTTTAGTCTTCGTTTGTTCGACTGACAGCGAAGCAAGCAAAATTAGATAGTACTGCGATGACATTACAATTTAAATTCAACGTTTTAGCTTTTTCATATTCCTTTACATGTCACTACCTTTAAATAGGTTGACTGTGGTTTTTGTATTAGACCCGTCGTCCATTTATTTGTAAGTCAATGAGTATATTTCAAGAATTAATTTGAACTGTCATGGAATGTCGGCACGTGACTGTTGTGTGAGCAATTGATTAAGCAAAGAAATCGCCCGAACAGTACAGACAATGAAGGTGCGCGAGCGAAACAAGAGACGTTTATACATTCCCATACAGTCCATATCATCGACTTCACAAGTGTCGTCATTTTGTGACCTTGCAACGTAAATTAATTGTTTTCGCAAAATTTGTGTAGCGAATAGTCGAAATGGAATATACCGTTTATGCGGTGGGCGTTTAAAACCGCTCAGCTAAAACATTCCCAAGAGGACTAGCCGTTGGGATGTGGGTAGCGCATTCACCCTTTTTACCCACACCTTTTTGCGGTTAAGTTTTTTCAGCTAAATGCCAAGGTTGAACAGTGTTATGAATAATTTTTTGGCGTGCGGTTGTAAGCGCATCGTGACCATAATTTCTTGTGCATGTTTTATCTTCTAACGATTGAAATATCGTTAGAAAACCTATTTAATACATTGGGGGAAACATATTAAATTTTTCGAAGATATGTGCATTCCTTTGGGATAGGCCTAGGAATTCAAGCTCTATTTTCTCGTACTGAATCGGTTCTATTGCGGGAGTCGAGTGGCAGGGACACTGGCTTCATTTCAGAATTTATTTTTTTAGTAAACGAAATTAAAGCCGTCTAAAAAACGTATATCGTATATTTAAAAAGTCATTGGTACATGTAAAGTACTTATTGAATACATCACTTTTCTTGTAAAATTTCGAGGTACGTAGTATTTTTTCTCTCTCACTCACTCACTCTCACTGTTATGCCGAATCAATCAAAGCCATTTGAGGTTGTATCGACTCATAGATAAGTACTACGGGACGCATACATATTACGTTGAATATTATCATTTATTTACTGGCTTAAAGTAAGTGTAACAGCGTTTAAATTATTGATTGCACATTTTACATTTTGCTTATCAGTGACTTCTTTTACCTATCTTTTTTTCTTTTTTTTACCTTTTTAGGTCTTTATGTGTGAGAAATTTCGCCTTTGTAACACACTACTGTGACGACTAGATATAGACATTAAAAAGTAGTGGGTCAAGGAGGGAACCCTAGGGAACTCCAGAAGAATTAGTAGCATATTATATAGCATATTATATAGCATATTGTCACACACTTTTTAACCCTCTTAGAAACCAGAACCCATCCTAAAGATCGTGATCATGTAATAAATTATACATGAAATGCAAACAATACTTACTAGACGAATGCTCGAACCACAACAAGCAAACCGCCTTGAAGCTTGCAGTAATGCATTTACACTTCGAAATGGACAAACAATATTGTATTCAATTTTTGACAATGAACTTACCCTTCCTCAAGGATGACTTTAGGCGGTGTCAAATGCCTCGTGCGAATATGCTTCGGATCAGCGATGTCCGCCACTGTGAGCGTTATCGTTGGATTGTGGGTGCCCGGCTTAGGGTACCGCACGCTCCTAATCTCCGGGTATGTCTGGACAAATAACAGTCATTAGTTTTGATAGCGATCGACTGAGGAACTTAGAGGATGAGCATTTGTACATACATGCCTAACGCCACAGCAGCGGCCGAAAATGTTTGCCGTGTAATATCGGCGCAGTCAATTCTCCAAATCAGATATCTCTACTTTCTGTACAAGAAAATAGTGTTTTGTTTTTGGAATTATTATGATAAAGTAAATATGTAAAAAAAAGGAGAATGAAAGTACTTTTAATCAGAATGACAACATCCTAAAACAAAAATATAAAAGAAACATCCAAAGCCTACAGCAAGTGTTACTTACTTTAACACGCCCTCCTAATAACCCCAGCATAAACCCAGAATAGGTACACGATGTTCATATTTGCAAACAGACAGTGACTTATTATATCTGTTAACATGTCGGCTGATATAACAACTCGATACCATCTTTTAAAACTTCTTTCATATAGTGTAACTGAATGTCAGTGTTTAGTAGGTTTAAAGCAAATAGGGCTATAGGCTAATTTTTATGCCGCCTTATATATTATACAGATGACAAATTGGGGTGTGATCGAGTAACGTTTGCAAAAGTGCACGGAAGTAGACAGCTTCCATGGCACGCCGTATGTTTTGAAAATGCTGAAGTAACGCACTTGAATTTTAGTAGAAGTGCCGTTTTAATCGCTATTGTTAACCCGCTATTGCAGCAATTGTATTAATTTTTTGGAGAGTCTAATGCCCACTACAGACCTATGTGGTCGTACATGTATTTTTCAGATACCAAGAGTCTGAGTTTTTTCTTCATAGAGAGAATTTGGTAAGTAATCATGCAAATAAGAAAAGATATCTTGCCTTTGTTGGATCATCAGTGTCCAGCGCCGAACCATACCAAGGATACTTCTGCTCGTGCACTAGACTGTCATTGAAGGTGGCGTATAGCACCATGTGGCCATCTGCTGACATCCACAGCGCAGTCCTGCTTTTCAGTATCTCTTCTGCAACAATCGAGAAATAATGTTTAGATCACTCGGTAGTGTTTTCTAAGTTATTACCGCATCCTGACGGCGTTTTCTGCATGCTGCCTGGGACTCACCGATGTTCGTTTATTGGATGCGACTGCATATCGTCTGGTAGTGTTACTTGGTGTAACGGGCAGGTAGCGTTATTAATTTTTATTTGTTTTTATGTAGCTTTGTTTGTATTGTGTAACTGATCCCTTAGATCTAAGCACTTTGTATAATACTAACAATCTATGGACCGGATTCCGAAACAAATCATTGTTATTATTATTATTAAAATGATCACTAAAATGTAACGAGTTAGTATGTCCTACAAAGAAATGATTTAGGTTATAGCTCTCTTCCCTGACTCAACGAGTTGGTGACATCACACGCCATAAAATTCTGTCCCGGTATTAACTTTTCAGCAAGATGTTTGCCTTTCCTGGTAATGTAATGATCCAAAAAGTCTCAGTCATACAGGGAGTTCAATTGAGCGTTATCTGCATGCGAAGCGTTTTCGTGTTTTACAACTTTATTATTTAGGTAGACATAAAGCATGTTGATAATCTATTTTACCGTGGCCAACGTTTTAGTATGTACGTACATTGTAATATCTTCACATCGATCTTCCACCCCATAGATCAACAAGACGGAAGCGATCAATCGCTTCTAGTGGCGTTCGTTCTCTTACAGAGCTCCAAGTCTGTTAATTTTAAATAATCTCACTTGAGTGTCAACGGCAGGATTACATACAAGTATTTTGCTAAAAGTTAAGAGTGTTTAGTGGCTTATCAGTGGCTAGCATCGACTATATAACCAGAAATATAGACGAAATAAAGGCCATATATTCCTTGTAACACATTAGCGATACAGCTCTTATAAATATCAACTCTCGTTTGCACTGAAATATAGACAGGCCAACTACTAATCTGTGTGTACGTATCCGTATATTCCAAAAATATTCTGTATTTATTGTAATAAAGATAATATCTCTAACAATACCGTGCTGTTCTATTCGGTGGTGTGGGAAAAACAGCAAAACATCTAATTACAAAACAAACGGAATCATATTTTGATCGGTAATTAAATATTAAATATGTAATTTTGCAATTTTCGTCCATTACAGCAAAGCTCAAGTTAACTAGTCGATTTGAAGGGAAACAGTTGACGACACCCATTGACGACACTCGTCAATTGTTTCGAATTCGGGCTGGCCAATCGTAGCGCAGTTATCACAGTAATGATATGGCAGAATAGTTTTCAAACAAATTAAATGACATTTCGTCACTATTTCTGGTTATATACTCGATGGTGGCTAGTCATCGAGCTACTATTCAATTGCCATTGCAATTTTGTGGTATTCTGCTTTTCAATGACGAGTGGACGGCACGTTGTCGATGGCGTAGTCTACTAATTTATTTGATGTTTCTTGTCATTGCCATTGATATACTATTGAACAAACACCGGTATTATATTGTAGCCCGCCCACGCGATACATGCAGCCGTAGACGCATACCACGCCTAGAGCTGCCGGTGATGATTTTAATGCCTGGGTCTGTTATTTAAAAAAATAAACAACTTCAAAAATACGTCACGACAATCGTGTGTGTTATTACTTGGGCTGGTGATTTCGGTGTTTATTTATTGAAAACATACCGTAAGTAGCGTTTTTTTAAGTTTACCCTGAATATAAATGTTTATAAACTATACTTTAAGGAGTAATTTCATGGTAAACGTTAGAACCACTCAAACGGAATATTATCATATTTATTCAATTACACCAAAAATTTCATTAGTGCTTTTTAAGTGCAGGATTTGCGGTGTATTACTGCATTTTATTTGAGATGTTTTTGTTGGTAGTACTGAGGGTATTTATTTAGCCGCTCACGCGATGCGCTACCCCCACCTACACGGCCCTTAAAGGATAGGATAAACCTACCGCAAAATGGCGGCTATCTGGTTTCGCAAATTAGAAAAGCATTAAGTTTAAATATAAGTTTTTATAAATAAAAATTATTATTCTGCATTGCTAAATAATAATTAATAACACAGCCCGCTGGCCTGACTAGGGGATCAGGCGAGCAGCGAACTGCCTTCGCCTTCTCTCCGTACGTCTGCGCCGAAGCGGGTGCGCGTCTGAGGGACTCCGGAGCCTGCATTACACGGCCTCACTCGTCTGGGGGGCGGGTTGGAGGACAACCAACTCGCCCCTCCGTTGGCGCGGGAGCCCCGGCGCAAGCTAGTGCGGCCGGGCAGCGTCGTGGTGAATGTTCACCGATTCCACGGCGCCGACTCAACCGGTCCCTCCAGACTGGAGGGAGAGTCCCCACATAACCCCTGAATCTCCCTGGGCTCAGGGGTATCTATAAAGATCTCCCCCCGTAAAAAAAGGTTAAGTAGGTTTAAAAGAAATTTAAAAAAAATTTACCTCTTAAAATTACTTTAAATGGTATGAAAATTCGAGCAATCGTTATTTCTGGAAAACGTCATTTCGGACTACTGATAAGTAACCCATCACTGCTATTCCACTAACACTCTAGTGACACTGAACTGTAATTGCTGGGTTTTAGCCGAATAACAAATACTATAATCGCAATATTATCGCAGTGGAGCCTCGATGGAATTACAATGACCAGTGGTTTAAAGAAAATTAGCAGATTTGGGACTTAAGTGAGAACGCGGACACTCATAACCCCGCACTAGGCAAACCCTGTGTCGCGGGTGCCGTGGAAACATCAAATTACTTCACTAGTTTGTTATAATTTCTTTTCAAATGATGATCTATGATGAGCTATGGTGTGGTTTTGTGGGGCAATAGCACAGATGCTTTGCGCTTGTTCACTCTGCAAAAAAAATGTATAAGAATACTGGTAAACGCCGATCCATAGGACAGCTGCAGGCCACATTTCATTAAATTAAATATTTTAACTGTACCATCATTATACATTTTAGAAATATGCAAATTTGTTAACAATAACATACACTTATTCACCAGAGCAAAGGACACATACACTCAGCCGATGAACCTCAGACATGGAAATAGACTTGCGCTACCTAGCTCGAAATTAAATATGCACAGCTCAGGACCATTTGTAATGGCAATTAAAATTTTCAATAAACTCCCCAATACAATTTCATCCAAATTGCAGACTAATTTATTTAATAAACAGCTTAGAGCACATTTGATTAAAAAATGTTGTTATAGTTTAAAAGAGTTTTTTGAAGTATAATTAATTAATATAATATAATACCTTTTCAATTACTGTTTTAATTACTAGTTTTACATTTTGTTAGTTATATAAGTTGTCTTAGAAAAAATGTTAACTTCTTATTATGTTTCATTTATGTTTTATTTTTATTTTCTTATTATACTTTTAATTGCGGCGCCCTAACAGGGTCATGTTGACACTATATATAAATTTTAAGACCTATGTAACACATGGAAGCAATAAATACTTTACTTTACTTTACTTTACTATCAAATACTAAGAAAAAACCCTTCTATAGTAGTGAAGGCACTGGTTGGAATCCAGCCATAATTGAACATCATGGTAGTAAAACATTGTGATATTCAATAAATTTCGTATTATAATTTAATTATTGCTGGCTACACCAGCACTTCTATGTTCTGTATCGCTATTTAAACCATGTAATTCTGTGTGTGCTCTAATAAACTTGAATAATGTAAATCAGGGTATTTTATTCATAGACGTCGTCTCAAATAACGTGTGATATTATTTTAATTTATGTCTGCAGTTTTGATAAAAATAATATCTGTCAAATACTGAACTTTTGGCTTAGTAAGCAAAATGTTGCTTCATCAAATTTTTGTTTTTTTTCAAATTTTCAAGTTTTAAATTTTTTGTTACAAATCAAATGGAAAATTCTTATAATCTTTTAATGGAAACCTAGATGTTTATGTATAAGATGCGGATTAAGCACGGAATGAGAAAATGAGGGCTTAGCGAGCGTAAAACGGAAAACCAGGAGAATGATGGCATAATACGTTTTTCTTACGACTCAGGATAATAAATAACGCACCAAAATCGCAGAAACTAACCACGTTTCAGTGAATCCTTTATATTCTTAATAAAGCCACATGTGATAATAATAATAATAATAACGCACACACTCAACATAGTCCCGTGTCAGGGAAACTCTGTGTCGCGGGTGACATGGACACAAAGCCAACCACAAATTACAGCCAAACTCGCAAGAGAAATAAATGTAGGCCATACAAATGTTTCTTCCGGCCCGGGAATCGAACCCGGGACCTCTGCGTGGCAGTTCGGCATGGTAACCGTCAGCCACGGAGGCAGTTAATCATATCTCAATAGTGATTTTATTACATGAAGAATTCTTTCAGGCAAGTAAGTATTGTCACCTTACGTATTCCAATGCCAAGTATTAATATGAGCATTGCTGCGTTCCAGCACAGATTACTTAATAGTTACTATGTAACAGATACATCACTCTCATACAAAATTGAAAATACCTACGCTATAATAGCCTATTAAATCTGAATAATGACACTATGCGCTCATTACGAGGAAAAAGGAACCTAAGCACGCGCCCAGAGAGATCAAAATAACGTTGCTCGTCGTGTGCAGTCGTGCGGAACCGAATGCGCAAGGATTGTACAAGGATTGTCATGTAAATGAAAGACTTGTTTTGAGACTTTGAAATTACAATTATTTAATTAGTGTTAGGTAATTATATTAAAATTTATTATTTTATGATTATAATAATATATAGATACATATTTTTTCCCTTCTCTAAATCTCGTAAATAATTTGAATATATAGGCAATTTTAATAATAATATAACCATCCATTGAACAATAATTACGCAATAGCGACTTTGCTACGATTTTTCTTACGAAACGTGCCGTGCGACCATTAAGATATGCCGGCGATACGCCGGCAGTGCAAGCGCTCACGACTGACGGAGCCCTGGTTCCGGTTTTGAAAAATAAGGGTTCTGGTAAAGTTAAAGGCACATGGGACTTGTCTACTTATGTCTTAAGGTGACGGGCGTATTGGAAGTGCCCGTCAGACCCATGCGGTATAAAGTTCTAAATGACACTGCAATCGCTATGGACAGGCGTGTCGCTTACCACCAGATGCACGATTTGTTCGTCCCGTCACTTGATGTCACAAAAAAATTAAACTCATAAAAATAATGCGAATTACATGAAGAAAAATGATAAGAAAAGTCGGTGGTAGTGGCTCGTTTAGCCTGTTGTCTCGATCTATGATGTTTATAATAAATATTATAAATGATAAATGTATATGTAAATGTATAAATGTACAAATGTAATATTTACAAAGAGCTACTTCTAGAGTTTCTTGCTCATTCTTCTCAGGCGAATCTGCCTCACGAATGAGCAGTAGAATTTAATCAATATGCGATTTCAAGTTTAATTTGAAACGTCTCCCCTTGCAGAAGGAGGTAAGTAAAATTGTTATTGAAAATTGTAATAGAACGTTTTCACGTAGGGATCATTTCGCACTCTCAACCCTCAATAAAAAACTAACGAAATTACAAAAGCAATTTCTGGGAAAGTGATAAAATGAATTTAAAAAACTTATGTGCACGTGGCATTAGCCATATAGGGCATTGAGCTGGTGCCAAATATCCCAAACGACATTTCAGTTTTATTTTTTTAATTCTTTTTATTTGTTTTGTCAGTTCCCTAAAATATTTCTTTTTGATTATACTACAAGAGCACAAACTACAATTTAAAAATTGAGTATTTTTAAATTGTTTTCGTATCGAAGAGAGCATGAAATAGTGAAATTAAAGTTTTATTTTATATTACATAATATAATAAATGAAACTATGTTTTCGGATTTGAATAAAAATATACGCCATACCTGTTTTTTAAACAAATCAAGATTTCGGGCCAGTTACAGGTCCGATGGAGTCAGCTGTAACCATGAGACGGTGGTAATGTTTTGGCAATGGGGAAATTAGGTATTCTAACTACTTTTATTTATAATTATTAATACAAAGATCGCACATTTAGAAAAAATTTCTTCTATCCGGTCGAATTCGAAGCAACGTCTCCTAGCAAACCGTGCCAGACACTATGCCAAGTAAGCTACGGAAAGAACCAGCGGAGCTCACGAATTTTTCCATGTGCTTGTGGTCGGATCTTTATATTTGGTTTAGCCGTAGCGCCATCTATGAGAAATCTATGAAGTTTTTCTATAAAATTTACAGCTATCAACCATTGCTAGTGATGTTGCTATTAATTGCATTTAATTCTAAGTATTCGATCTTTGTATTAATAATTATAACAAACTAGTGGAGTAATTTAACAAAAAAATGATTGAATATCAATTCAATAAAAATTTAATTACTTAGTTTTTATTTAAATTTCTATCGTTTAAATTGAAATTTTTAACTCATGAAGTGAATACACTTCCAACCGCCTAAAAATATAACCATTACAAAATAAAGCATTTTCAATTAATAAAACCCATTGCATTATCATCTAAAAGCATATCAATTGACGTCACAACGCGCGTGGCACTGCGTCAATGCGCCATGCACCGCGGCAATGTAGGTGCCGGCTTTGTACAGCAGGTGTTCAATATTTACAACCGTGTCGTTTGAATCCATAGCACATAATGACACGCTTCACACTATACGAATTCGATATCCTAGGTATTTTAAGTTCTGTCAAGTGTGGAAGTGTATTTTGAGTAAGGTGAATAGAAAAACCAAGTACAGGAAAAGACGGTCAGTGAGCGGTTTTTATTTGATGCTAGAGTTCTCTGTGTAAAAATAGTTTGGGTTTCATTTCGAACTGAGAAGAGAAAGCGCCAGTGACGTCGGCGGTGCGCCGACGAAAAAGTGCAGGCGGCGGCGGCGTTTCGGCGGCGTGAGCGCGACCCTAAAACGAATTTGTATAACGTTTTTTGTTGTTTGTTTTTACAAAAACCGTTATACTAACACTTTTCCAAAGGAAAAAATAAAATAACGTTCTATAGTAATCAAATTTTTATCAGTTCGACCAGGCGCTCCGATCGTACGCACGCGCACGCTTCCATATTGTGTAATGCGTAGTGAAAATGGCGACGCCAGAAATTGACAAATTAATTTTTTAAACAAAACAACTTTAAATATAAAGTCACTAACTTTTGTCGCCCATCTATGCCATCACGCTGGCCTATACTGCAGAAGACAAGGCAAATACTTTTGCTTCATCTTTGCAAAGAGTTCGCGCCTAGATCTCATCTTACCTCAGGCTGGCTGCACTATGGCGCCAATTCGCATACGCCAAAACGAGGTACTTAGGACTTTGCGGAATCTAGACGGGAATAAAGCTAGCGGACCAGATGGAATTCCAGCGTTAGTCCTTCGTAACTATGCGCCTGAGTTGTCTCCTGTTCTCATACGCCTACGCCTGTATCGCCTCTCACTTGAGACTGGTGTAGTTCCCAGGTCATGGAAGTTTGCAAACATGCAACCTGTGCCGAAAAAGGGAAGCAGAGCTGTGTCTGCAACTATAGACCTATTTCAGCCACTTCCATACTCTGCAAGACTATGGAACGTGTACTCAACAACCTTGTCCTGTCGTACCTTGAAGACAACGACCTCCTCAGTGATCGCCAGTACGAATTCCGACGAGGGCGATCAACTGGGGATTTTCTTGTGTATGCCTATCACATATGGAGCGAGGCAATAGAAATCCAGTCTTATCGAGGGTCCATGGTTAGCCGTTTGGATTTGACACTCAAGGCAGTCTTTGATTCGGGTGATGCCAATCTTGTCAATTCTCCACAAAACGGAGTCCCATTGAACTGACTCCGGCTTTTCGTGATATATCCATACCGATAGCCGACTGTCTCCAGCTACTTGGAATGGACCTGTCTTCCAATGCGTACTTCGGCAGATACATTGAATCCATGGCTAAAACTTCTATGGCAAAATTTTCCAGAGTGAGGCGTTACTTCACACCGGGACAGTTGCTTCAGCTGTACCAAGCACAAGTTCGGTCGTGCACGGAGTACTGCTGCCACCACTTTAGGATGGTTCTGCTACATACCAACTGGCCACCTTGGATTCAATTGATAACCGTGCCAAGAAGCTTATAGGTGATTCGTAAATAGTGGAGGCGAAGCTGCAGAGTCTTGAACACCGTCGTAAAGTTGCCAGCTTATCGGTATTTTAGAGAGTGTGCGATGGAATTACACGATTTTATTCCGCTTTCCCCTTAATATATCTTTATTTATCTCCACAATACATAAGTAACATTACAGTAGAGATACATATTGTTACATATACTTAGAGTTAATGTTATAGTTAATGTATTGTGGGAGACTGGAACCCAAATTAAGCAGAGCTTGTAATATGGGTCTCCAGATACCATACCCCTAGGACATCATGTTAGCCTTATTGACTGTATTGACACATCGTGTAACATTTTGCCCCCTTTCAAAAACGGCGTCTCCGTTTCTGAAGACAGTCATGGCGGTACCTATAATGTCAAGAACGGAGCATCTTGTATATGCGTCCGTCTAATAATACCGGCAAACTGTTCACCTACATTCACGAGGTCGTTCACCCGCTGTGACATGCTATTTACAGGTGATATTTAACGTGTACTCTGTGAGTGACATTTCACAGAGCATATATTGCACCCATGGTGTAACAACGCCTCATCTGCAAAATGACGATTGTACGGTGTATCCGTAATCTTATAAAATATCCATATCCATATATATCCATAGGTCGCTGGTTCAATGCCGGCTCGAAGGACCAAAAAGATGTACTGTGTAACTGTAGTCTTATAAAATAATAGCTTAATAATAGATAAGTAGATTTATTTGCTTGATTATTGACAATGACACATTTTGACAGGTTGATGATTGAAATGAGTACACCGCGCGATGGCTGATCGTGAACTGATTAAAATTACAGCCATATGGCGTAAAGTGCCCATGGAGCGCATTGTCGGTCGTAGACCGTACAACAACATTACACGTTTAAAGATTCTACGAACGTTAGTTGAAAGGGCGTTTATGTCAAAAACTCAAAATCGAGAAAATATTGTTTAAAGAAATTAAATTAAAAAAAACCTACTTTTCTGTTGCGGTAACTTCATCCACTTAAGAAAAAATTAAAATAGTGACAGTACGGCCTGTACTGTGTACCGATCACGGCAGTACATGTAACAATTTTTTTTTAAATGTTACTTGCGCCCTTTCAAGTAACGGACGCAAAATAGGAGAGTTGTACAATTTAACATATACATAACTTGTTTCATATAAAATAATAATAGTTTGCCTATACATATATGTATAGTCCTACTACAGGACACAATGACATGCCACCTCTCGCAATAGCGGGCTTTACACAGACACTATCGCGTGATATATCAATCGAGCGCGAATGAGCGTGCGTGTAAAAATGTTGAGAGGAAAAGGGAAAGACTGCACGATTAGCCTTTATACGAACTCTCTTTCAGTTGTAACAAAAACGGACACTGTGCGATTGCACATAACGCACACAGTCAACATAGCCCCGCTCTAAGGAAACCGCGCGCGAAAGAACGTTAGCCTTCACGGCTACGTTTCGTCCGTACTCAGCTACGGTCGTATACAAGCAATTTAGTAGATTTAAAAAGAGTGTTCAAGGTTCAGAAGAAGTGTATTCGAGCGATCTGTGGTGCGAACATACTGAACATGCTGCCTTTGCCATGCACGTATGTATAAGGGACATCTGTGTATTTGTGAATACTCATCCTCTATATTTTAAAACACGTGGTTATGTGGTGCAAAGGCAAACCAGAGCTAAAATTATGAATCTTCCAACTCTTTACCATAAACTATAACTGCTTCTATAGTGCGTAAAAAGTAAAGATCTTCAATAGTTTACCAAAGGAATTTAAATTACTACACGTTTAAATCACAATTGACAAAATGGGTAATGACACAATGCTTCTATAGCCGCTCACGCGATGCGCTCCTCCTACCGCAAAATGGCGGTTATTTGGTTTCCCAAATTAGCAAAGCATTCAGTTTAAATATAAGTTCTTTTAAATAAAAATTATTATTCTGCATTGCTAAATAAATACCTTCCGTACTACCAACAAAAACATCTCAAATAAAATGCAGTAATACACCGCAAATCCTGCACTTAAAAAGCACTAATTAAATTTTTGGTATACTTGGATAAATATGATAATATTCCGTTTGAGTGGTTCTAACGTTTACCATGAAATTACTCCTTAAAGTATAGTTTATAAACATTTATATTCAGGGTAAACTTAAAATACGCTACTTACGGTATGTTTTCACACACCGAAATCACCAGCCCAAACAATAACACACACGATTGTCGTGACGTATTTTTGAAGTTGTTTATTTTTTTTAAAAGACAGACACAGGCATTAAAAACTTTATGGTTTGCTAGAGTAGTTACCGAAATAGCAATTAATATTAGTTCTTTTACCTGTTATAACTTCGATGGTATAAAAACATCACCGGCACCTCTAGGTGTGGTATGCGTATACGGTCGCGTGGATCGCGTGAGCGGATAGCAATAAAGAATATTTAGAATTTACGAATATTAATTTAAGTATATTAATTTGAAATGCAGTTAATTTTGGAGGCCAACATATTTAATTAAATTAATATTTGCACACCTTCTTGCAGGTTGAACACATTGTACCTATTCTTATTTTACACCTGTATAATTTGTTATTAGTGTATTCTGGTAAATAAACATTTTCTATTCTATTCATAAAATACTTTAAACAGATATTCGTGTAGACTTTTTCGCCCGCAATCCTGTATGCTCATGATCACACGCGATAGAGTTACTGTGTAAAGGGGGCTAATGAGAGGGCATGGGCTGTAGTTCCCACGCGGGTACAATGTGGTTTGGGAACTTCAAACACATCATTAAATTGCTTTGCAAATGTGTGCAAGGTTCTTCACCGATGTTTTTCTCTACAGAACGAAAAGCTCATGGCAAATTTCAAATTAAATTTCGCCCATACATTGGTGCAAACTCTGATTCGAATCCACGACGTCTGCTTAAGGGGCGGTAGGTTTGATTTATGCCTATAAAGTTGTATTGTAACTTTATACTTTCAGGTTCGCTGGTTTTTCGCTTGGCTGTTACGATTTTCTGCCTAACGGTTAAGAAAATCACTCGAACCACTCAACATGGGGTCACGGTAAGATTATGTTTTATTATTAGACTAACATCTGGTATTACGGCGGAGTAGAAAAGAAATACTGACAACAGGAACATTTAAATAATGCATAATAATATTACCGCATCATATGACACGGGTCTGAAAATATCGAGGCATGACCGCTAGGGCTATGGGTTTCACAGCTGTGCGTAGCTGCGGCCCATCCGCACGCGTAGAATCCTCAGTGCTCGAGCACGAATCTAGTATTTTTAATTATTTTTTTTATAATATCAAGTGACGGGACGAACAAGTCGTGCGCCTGATGGTAAGCTATATGAGCCTGGTAAGGTATATATTATGTATTTATGTGTATATAGGTTGGTTATATAAGTATTAGTTAGTCATGTATATTATGTGCTATATTTATATTGTGTTTAAACTATATATATCACAATAAATACAGAATATTTTTTGGAATATACGGAGACGTACATACAGGTCAGTAGTTGGCCTGTCTATATTTCAGTGCAAACGGGAGTTGATATTTATAAGAGCTGTATCGCTAATGTGTTACCAGGAATATA
>NW_020653391.1:2108287-2137637 GCF_003589595.1 Hyposmocoma kahamanoa | reverse complement strand
ATAGTAGTAGATATTTATAAACAAAGAAATCATTGTGATTGACATTTGTTAATTTGATTCTCTGATAGCTTGTAAGTAATTTCTTCGATAATTAGAAATTAACACGTAATGCTTAATAGTTACGATTTATCACTTCTAAAACTACATTATGTTTGAGGCGACAAGTGTCTTCGACAAATAAAAATGTAATTTTAGAAGTATTGCAAATTGGATGAAATACGTAATCGCTATTTGCGTTGTCGCGGCCACGAGAGATCAATACATTGGAGAGCATTCGAAAGGTGATAATGAGAAGCTCTTCATCAGTCCAGTTTTCAAATTCAAGCATCATTGTTAAATTCCAATTGGCGATCATTGAATGGTAAATTTGGTGAAACACGAATTATCACGAAATATTTCAATAAGAAATACTTCATTATGGTTATGTTTTATTGATTTCTGGTTATTTATGAGCTAGGCTTTTGCCGAAGGAGCAACCGAAGTTGTGCGCTGAACAAAGAGGGTTCTTTTAATTCTCTCATCTCAAATCGAGTGTATGTTTTTTTTTGTACGTATGTTACGCGATAATCATTTACATACATACACAAGGCGTTTATGAACCGATTTTGATGAGTCTTTTTTGTTGGAAAGAGAGTACCTCGGCAGTGGTCCCATTTAAATTTGAAGAAAATATTACACCTCTAAAGATGGCAAACTAGAGGATGAATACGGTTTCGCGCACTTTCCGGTAACCGATTTCAATAAACCTTGGCAAATAGATGTAATTCCACGCACTTTTGAGGTCTCTTTTTTAGTACTTTTTACTGAGATTATTTCAATTCGATAAGTGAGGTATATGACTCAATGAAAAAAGAATTCCGTAGAACAAAATACGAAGGAACAACGATTTCTTACGAGCAATTTCATAAAAGAGCTACAAAACAAAGTCGATTATTTATCTATACTAATAATATTTTAAATCCCCGTTATTGTGAGATAACAAACAGGACGGCGAAAGACCACGCCGTACGGCCCCGTTTCAACTCTTATCTAAGGAAATTTTATAGATCTAATGAGGGTTAAGCTAGAGACTATTTTCGTTTCAAAATATAAACGACAGTATTATTCCCCATATCAACGAATACAAGCAGAGTTACCTATACACATAACTACACCCATCGAGATGGTTTGATAGGCAAACTGATACAATCCCGGAAGCCGAAGGCCGCCGGGATTCCAACGTTGTTGCCAATTCTATTGTCTTTGATTTGGAAAACGACGTCGGTACCGACTGCTAGGTTGAATTTAGATAGTATTTATGATGATTGCGGAGTTGTGGTCGGAATTTTTAGAACAGAAACCGACTGGAATTTTATCCACGGAAAAAGTATTTATCTCTTTCAACGGATAAGGGTGCTGGTGAAATTACAGGCATATGGAACTTGTCAATTTATGTATAAGGGTGACGGGCGCAGTGTCAGCCTCCCTCAGATCTTTGTGATTTATAGCTTTTTTTTATGATACCAAGTGGCGGGACGAACAAGTCGTGACCTGGTGGCAAGCGACACGCCTGTCCGCAGCAGTTGCAGTGCCACTCAGAGTTTTAAATCTTAAGGGTCTGAGGGACACTCCCACTGCGCCCGTTACTCTGAAACATAAGTTGACAAGTCCCACGTGCCTGTAATTTCACCAGCACCCTTACCATTCAAAACCAGAACGCAGTAATTAATGTTCACATTATTGCTTGGCGGCAGAAATGGTGGCAGTACTTCCCTGGACGAACTCTTTCACAATTAACTGTACTGCTACAAATGCTCTGAATGGCACTGCAGCTGTCATGGATAGGCGTGTCGCGCCAGGCGCACGAATTGTTCTTCCCGCGTCTTGGTATCGTAAAAAAATGGGTCAAAAAACGTACACTGTGGTATTCACGTTGAAATAAAACGTTCACTTGGTAATTCGTTGCTTGAAAATGTTTGAAGTTAAGCAAAATTTGCTAAACGACTTCTAAAAAGTGTATAAAGCGATCGTATTAGACGTTTCATGGTTGATAGTCGTATAAATGGTATATACTTATTTTCTAAGTTATGAACTATAGTGAATGTTTCATAGTAATACCTAGCTAACAGTTAAGAAAAATATCGTGATGAAACCTGGCACATCTTAGAAGGTTCATGACTCTTAGAAAACGTATGATCCCATTGAGTAGCAGTAGAGCTCCTTGTGAAAGAGTTCGTCCAGGGTAGTACTGCCACCTTACTTATTTCTACCGCCAAGCAGTAATGTCAGCATTACTGTGTTCCGGTTTTGAAGGGTACGCGCCCAGTTACACGAGAAAAAAGATTTCGCGCGGCCGCCGCGCGGCGACCGCCTAGTTACCACGCCTTCATGTACATTAATGGCGAATCTGAATTATATTTGTTATGCAACAACATTCAAATTCCTCTTAATAAAATTACCGCGCGGTCGTCGCGCGGGCCGCCGCGTAGACCAAATTCAAGCCAGGCTAGCCCGCGTGTCCGGAACGCTCATTTAAATTAAAACGTAAAAGCTAAACAAATAGAGCGTATTTTGCCATGACAGTTAGACGTATGCGGTCGCTGCGTGGCGGCAACACTGACTGCGCTCGGCAACCGCGCGGCGGCCGCGCGGGGTGAGCGCTATGAAATTCGTGTCAAATAAATGCGCCCTACGGGTGCTGGCGAAATTATAGGCTCATGGGATTTGTCACCTTATGTCTCCGGGTGTCGGGCGCAGTGGCAGTGCCCCTCAGATCTTTGCGCTTTTAAAGCTCTGAGTGGCACTGCAATTACCACCAGGCATACTACTTGTTAGTCCCGTCAATTAGTATTATAAAAAAGAGTAATATAGAGGATATCCATGCCTAGTGAGTGGTGAGTGGTGAGTCATGGAAAAAAATATCAATTTTGAAATATATTTATATAATATTTTTAAAAAGTTTATTGTCGCGATGTTTTTCTACCACGATTTTCAATTATTTTTTGTATAATTCTCCACTATGTTATAATTGTTATCACAAAGATCGAAACACTAAGAAAAAATCATTCAAACCGGCTGGATTTGAACCAGCAGCCTCAGGCAATCCGTGCCAGATGCTCAGCCAATTAAGCCACGAAACGACCTTATAACTTTTTTTATGTACTTGTTGCAGATTTTTAATTTAGGTGAATTAAGTTGTGCAGTGCTTCGTTTTTGCTTTTTAACGACTTTTTTGCCGTAGCACCATCTGTGAGAAATTATTTCTTCACTCAGAGGTTCCTTTACAGCTACCATCACTGACCAGAGAAGTCGCTTTAATAATTGTCACTTGTAAGTTTGTTGAATGTCAGGATATTTCACCACCGTAATATTCAATTATTTTTGTCAAATTACTCCACTAGTTTGTTATAATTATTAATACAAAGATCGAACATACGAGCGTATGCGCATTACATCCGATTCGTCTCACTTCCGAATCCGAGAAATAACGGTCCGAAATGTCATTGGGATATATTTATCTCTACGTGTACAGTCAAGAGCACATCAATGACAGTTTGGACCGTTTTTATCGGTCGGTTAGAAATGGATTTTAGTCTAAGTGTGAAGCTTCACGTGCTCTTGACCCTGTACCAGTGATATTCGTATTTTATCCGACTTCAAAAAAGAAGGTTTTAAATTGTACTGTATGTTTTTTTTGTATGTTACGCGAAAACATTTGTGAACCGATTTTGATGATTCTTTTTTTGTTGGAAAGAGGGTACCTTAGAAGTGGTCCCATTTGAATTTGAAGAAAATATACCATTTATAAGGGTGGCAAACTAGGGGATGAATGACTTTTGAGGTCGGTTTTTTTAGTACTCTGTACTGATGTCGGATTCGATTGGAACATGCGACATCCGAAGTGGGTCCGAGTTTTCTAGATTTGTATGGTCTCGGATTCGGATTGAATACGAATGGGACGTATAGTGCAAACACGCTAAGAAAAAAATCCTTATAAATACATAAAAAATATATTAAAAAATTTTTTTTTTATAAATAACGCACACACTCAACATAGCCCCGCACTAGGGAAACCCTGTGTCGCGGGTGCCATGGACACACACATAGACAACCACAAATTACACCCAAACTCACGAGAGAAATAATTGTAGGCCATACAGCTATTTCTCCCGGCCCGGGAATCGATCCTGGGACCTCAGCGTGGCAGTCCGGCAAGGTAACCGTTCGGCCACAGAGGCAGTTAAATTGGAAATAGTCAAGAGTTTACTTTTCAACCGTACCTCATACGTTCCGTATTATGGACATCACAAATGTCAGTGCTCGTGTACCGCAGAAAAACATTTCACTTGACGAATGAGTGTGCTTACGATCAAAAATTCATAGGCCCGGCTATTTCCAAACCCCAATTCTTTCTACGGCACTGACAGCTTCCTATTCATTATATTTTAATTTGTTATGAATGTAAGGGTGCCAAACTTGAACGATAATGTTACTTCGGCGTCTATCATGTGTCACGTTTGATTTTTTCAGAAACTACCATTGCCCCCATAGGCTTGAAATGTAGTGTAGTGTAGTAGCAATAGAGCTCCTATTGAATGCTCGTCCAAAGAAGTACCTATTTCTGCCGTCAAGAGTTAGTATGAACATTAATGTGTTCCAGTTTTGAAGGGTAATGGTACTTATGTCTCAGGGACGGGCGCGACATGCTACTGAGCATTGCACCTAAGTTTTTTGCGATTTAAAGCTCGGAGTGGCATTGCAACTGCTATAGGCAGGCGTGTAGCTCACCATCAAGCTCAGGATTTGTTCTTCCCGTCACTTGATATTATAAAAAAAACTCTCTCGGAAGATAGACTTAGGGCGCGTTCCTATTATGTCGTGGCCTGTATGTTTAAGTAAAGTTCTTTACATATAGTACAATACGGTTTATTCACGAGTGTTTTGATGTTATGACGACGGACTGTCGAAGGAATGAAAGAGCTTGAACGACTGTCGTCAGACGATAAATAACACGTCACTATAACAATGTGACGACAGATAATCGTAGCTACTATTGTCTCGCCTAACAGAACGTAGACCTGACTGCTGTATATCAAACGTCAAGGCGGCTGCCGTGAACCGATAAATTGTCGTCACGATCCAATTGGAACAGCTGGATATGACAGTCGTTCAACGATAAAAAGAAATCCATGACACAGTCACGACAGACAGTCGAGATATGGGAACAGGCTAGATGCTACAGTCGTCCAATGATTACAACATAAATTTAACTGCCTCTGTGGCCAAACGGTTAACATGCTGAATGCCACGCAGAGGTACCAGGTTCGATTCCCGGGCCGGAAGAAATATTTGTATGGCCTACATTTAGTTCTTTCGGGAGTGTGGGTGTAATTTGTGGTCGTCTATGTGTGTGTCCATGGCACCCGCTACACAGGGTTTCCCTGCGTGCGGGGCTATGTTGAGTGTGTGCGTTGTGCGTTGTTATGAATGGAAACGCGCCCTTAAAGATCTTATAAAACTTGAAGAAATATTCGTCTTCAGCGACTGATTACAGAGAGCATGGTTACGATGGCAACCGAGAGATATAGAGATATATTCAATATGGAACAAAACACCGTATATTCAATTTTTTTTATTAATATCGAATGCCAACTTCTCCCTTTCTCCCTTACTTTATGTAATTTATTTCAGGTATGAACTTACCTACACAAGTTATTGTATATGTTACAATAACTTATTGCATTACGAATGATATTTCACGTTGTTGTCGTTCAATGTAGTCAGGGGCTTTTTTGTCAACATTCAGGCAGAAAACTTCCCCCTCGTCTGATGTTATACTCACGAATATGAATACATAGTGTAAAGACCATCGAGTATATAACCAGAGACGAAATGTCATTTAATTTGTTTGAAAACTATTCTGCCAAATCATTACGATGACAATTGCGCTTCGATTGGCCAGCCTGAATTCGAAACAATTCACGAGTGTCGTAAATTGTTTCACTTTATATCGACATGTTTAACTTGAGCTTTGCTATAATGGACGAAAATTGCAAAATTACATATTTAATAATCGATGTAATGTGATTCCGTTTGTTTTGTAATTAGGTGTTTTGCTGTTTTTCCCGCACCACTGAATGGAACATCTCCCTACTGCTAGAGATATTATCTTTATTACAATAAATACAGGATATTTTTGGAATATACGAAGACGCACATACAGGTCAGTTGTTGGCGCTGTACTATTTCAGCTTTTAATGTGTGATTTTAGTGCAAACGAGAGTTGATATTTAAAAGTGATAGTGATGAAGCCCATTTGCCTGATGAGTTGCCAGGGATGGACGGCCCTTATTTCGTCTCTATTTCTGGTTATATACTCGACGGTAAAGACTGTGTTGGTGAATTATAATTATTTATATATAGCAAAGGTACTTACGTGGTCAATATATCATAGACCGTGTATCTCGCAAAGAAGGAGTAACGGTAGATTTTGTGAACGTTTTGTGCGAGCAGCAAGAATCGACGATCAGCCGACACCGAGAAGGACGTCGGTTCTAGCACCCTCTGAAACAATGATGAAACTGTTTAGCAGGAGTTTTTTAAAGTTTATTACAAACCAACATAAACAAAAAAGAAACAATAAGTAAAATAAGAAGGTTCTCAATTCGTTTGTATTATTTTTGTGTGTGTGTGTGTGTGTTATGCGATTATTTGTTAACTGAAAATTCTCCAAATAAAAAAAGGTCGACCATAACAAAAAAAATATTATGAATAACAAAAAATGGAAAACTTATTAAGCTTAAATAAAATAAGACTTAATGATGATAATGAAGCACCAACATGGATAATATTACAAGTATAATTATCATTTTTGCACTTCAAAGTAGCAAAATAAGGCATTTTTCTTCATGATTTTCGAGGGTTTGCGTGAGATAAATAGATACAAACGATAACGTACAAAGAAAGTCGCGGACTGAGCTCAAGTATGTGAAACTGCGCGTAAAGTCGGCACATCCGTTCTGTGGATGCGACGCCTGGTCTTTGCGCGCTGGAATCGATGTCGCAATTTCCTAATGCGATCTCAGCTTTTTTTACATGGGCTGGTATACTGGAATTATGTAAGAAATGTTTGTAAAAACGCCGATAAACATTACTTACAAAATACGAATCCGGATGGAACGAATCGAGCGATTCTCTTTTGTGTCAATGAATGTATTCGATCCGATAAAGTAATTAGGACATACACAATACAATAACAATATTGTCCATTCAGTTATTAATTTCAGAAGTCGATTATTTTACGTAAATATAAGTTACATTGTCATTCGAATGAAAGCTTTCGACTTATCATTGTATTGTTATATTCTGCCGCGTCCTCGTTGTCATAATAACGTGATGAGTCATTATAAACTGTAATCAATATATTATTATTGTGTGTGTTAGTTAGTCGGCTATCCATAAAATGAAGTTTGAATACATTTTTACTATCATGATATTCATCTGTTTTTTGTGAAAATTCTTTTTTTTATGATACTTAGTGGTGGGACGAACAAGTCGTGTGTCACGCCTGTCCATAACAGTTGCAGTGCCGTTCAAAGGGCACTGCCACTGCGCCCGTCACCCTGAGACATAAGTTGAAAAGTCTCATGTGCCTGTAATTTCACCAGCTCCCTTATCAAATCTTTGCAAAACTGATTGGCGGCAGAAATGGGTAAGGTGGCCCTGGACGAACTCTTTAACAAGGAGCTCTACTTTTCTAGTTTGTTATTATTTATGATATAATAATAAGAACTCATAAGTTGTAGTAGCAAAAATAATGGACTCTTTCCGTGTACAGTACAACAACGGCTTTAGAATGCTTTTGGGACTGCCGCGTCATTGTAGTGCATTTGGCATGTTCGCAGACGCGCGGCCTGGTGATTTTCATGCCATGATAAGAAAGAAGACATTATTCAAGTTTACTTGTAAAATAGCAGAACCCATGCTTGCTGCGCGGCAGCATAGCGAACCACAAATTACACCTAAACTCACGAGAGAAATAAAATGTAAGTCATATGAATATTTGTCCTTGCCCGGGCATAAAGATTTGTTCTTTTTTATAATATCAAGTGACAGGAAGAACAAGTCGTGCATCTGATAATAAGCTACACGACTGTCCATGACAGTTGCACTGCCACTCAGAGTCTTCAATTGCAAAGATCTAAGGGGCACTACCACTCCGCCCGTCACCCTGAGACATAAGTTGACAAGTCCCGAGTGTCTGTAATTTCACCAGCATTACTGCTTGGCGACAGAAATAGGAAAGGTAGCAGTACTACCTTGGACGAACTCTTTCACAAACAGCTCTACTGCTACTGAAATAGAACTCATGCAAAGAAAAACGTCTACTATCCGACTGGACTCGAATCAGCGATTGTTGCTTCAACGTGGCTACCGCCGCCGTTACGGATGGTGCCGGTATCTATGTGCTCGTTGCGGATCTTTGTATTGGATTTAAACGACTTTTCTGCCCGTATGTCATTGTATCGAGTAGCGTTACCTCCATTGAACACTACGCCGTCTTCATTTTTTAAAGGCCATATTTATTATGCTCCCCGAATTTTGTGCAAAAGAAACAAAAAACAAAATTCGAAAAAAACAAAAAACGACTTTCGTGAAAAAAATAAAGCAACAATCTAAGTACAAAGTATTAAAAAAACCGACTTTAAAAGCACGTGGAATTACATTTATTTGCCAAGTTTTATTGAAATCGGTTACCGGAAAGCCGGATTCATCCCCTAGTTCGCCACTATATGGAACTGGAGATAATAAAAATCGGTTCTCACTACTTAAAGTATATTGAGAGAGAAAAATGCCGTGAATTGGAGAATAGCGAAATCAATCATTAAAATAATTGCTCCTTATAATAAAAATTAGGCGCTATTTATAAAAATGAATCTTCGTGCGTGAACAGCCACCTTTAGAGGTGGATGATTTTCTTCAAAATTAAATGGGACCACTATAGAGGTATCTTTCCAGCAAAAAAGAATCATCAAAACCGGTTCACAAAGACCGGAGTTATCGCGTAACATACATACAAAAAAAACTTACTTACTTACCTAGTCGAATTGAGAACCTCCTTTTTTTTTGAAGTCAATTAAAAACAAAATAAAATAGAACAGGGGGCCTACCACAACCTCTTAAAACAATATTACTTTAACCTTACATTGACTTTTCATACCATAACGCGCTAAAAGTAAGCTTATTGTAATGTTAAAATTATGATGTTTTATTGGCAGCTTTGTGACTATTCATTTACTCAATGCGTACTATGACGCGACTTGTTTTTTTAATGTTATTAAAGTAATATTGCTGTTATGTCAAATTTAGTAATCTTGAAATGGTTACACGGACGCAATGGAAACAATATTATTTTCAGTTTTATTGTCTTAACATTGATTTGTAATTATTAAAAGTTAAGTTGAACTTATTTATACATATATCTCTTCAATATTTTGTTTATTTTTTATTTAATAGCACATAGAAAATAATTTCTCGTTAAATAAAAATACGCGATGTTTATTTCGTAAAATTATGACAGCGCCAACTATATGCTCCTTGGCGAAACTAACAGTTGACATTAGACTATAGTTCCGAATTCACAACGTGACTATCAAGGCTCAGCTTATTTAATATATTTTTCTTCATGAAAAAGCGGAATAATTATTAAAAACAACGTAATTTTAATAGATTTTATTATTACATACTTTTCTTTTTTAACAGTCAAAATTCTCTGAATGTAAATAACATTAAGTACTTAAACATTATACTGCGATAAGACGATTCAGAACATCAAAAAAGAAAGAGATGGCATTATATAGTTCACATAGCCTTCTCTCTTTCCTATTTTTAGTAAGGAATAGACAATATTGAGAAACCATTCGTTCTTTCAATCACTTTTGCAATAACCGCTCACGCGATTCATGCGTCTCTGGAAGCATACCACACCTAGAGGTGCCAGTGATGATTTTATACCGATTTATCGGATAACGAAGTTATAACAGGTCAAAGAACTAATACTAATTGCTATTTCGGTAATAATTCTAGCAAACCATAAAGTTTTTAATGCCTGCATTTAAAAAAATAAACACCTTCATAAATACATCACGACAATCGTGTGTGTTATTGTTTGGGCTGGTGATGTCGGTGTTTATTTATTGAAAACATACCGTAAGTTGCGTTTTTTAAGTTTACCCTGAATATAAATGTTTATAAACTATACTTTCATGAGTAATTTCATGGTAAACATTAGAACCACTCAAACGGAATATTATCATATTTACCCAAGTACACCAAAAATTTCATTAGTGCTTTTTAAGTGCAGGATTTGCGGTGTATTACAGCATTTTATTTGAGATGTTTTTGTTGTAGTACGGAGGGTATTTATTTAGCAATGCAGAATAATAATTTTTATTTTTAAAAACTTGTATTTAAACTGAATCCTTTTCTAATTTGCGAAACCAAATAGCCGCCATTTTGCGGTAGGATGAGCGCATCGCGTGAGCGGATAATGCATTACTTGGTTGACAGGCTTGTCAAGGTACGAATATGAGTAATATTATAATAAGCTTACATTGAAATAAGATTGTTTTTGGAAAGGTTATGGTAGGTCCAGGTCCAAAAATTAAGTTGTCGTAGTGTGTCAGACATTTTAGTTTTCCGAGGGTTATGAACATTCTTCGACGTGCAGGCTTCATCACAATGTTTTCCTTTACCGAAAAGTTCATGGTAATTATCAAATTAAATTTTGCACATAAATTCCGATAAACTCAGAAGTGCGACCCCGAATTCCAACTCAAGACCCTCTACTACTAGCTTTCATTTTCTATTATATGGTATTACTAATTCATTGCCTACGTTTTGAAAACCATCGACGACGACTGCGTCTATAGCTATTTGGCATAGCGCCATGGGGCAACGTGTTATGTATTTCTTAGAGTCTATGCACACGGTGTATTTTATGCGCCGACGACTCGCGTATACGCGCTGTAAACGCGCGCCATCTGCGTGTATACGCACCGCAGACGCGCATTTTGATAAAAGATAGTTTTAATTTTAGTGATGTTCGTAAATTTCAATTAATTTTTAAAATATAGCAATTACATGAAATTCTAAGCGTAAACTCCAGGAGTATACAAGCTTCTTGCTTGGAACGCGATGTTTGTGCGAGTTTGAATCGATTGATAAGTAAAGGTCCTTGTGAAAGAGTTCATCCAGGGAAGTAGGTACTACCATCTTACCTATTTCTGATTTTGAAGGGTAAGGGTGCTGGTCAAATTACAGGCACATGGGATTTTTCATTTTATGTCTCAGGGTGATGGGCGCAGAGGCAGTGCACCTCAGATCTTTGCGATTTAAAGCTGTGAGTGGTACTGCAACTGTTATGGACAGGCATGTCGTTTACCAGGCGCACGACTTGTAAGTCCCATCATTTATTATCATAAAAAAAAAGATTCACTACAGCGCGTCTGCAGCGCGTGTACGGTTAGTGTAATGCGCGTCGGCGAATAAAATACACCGTGTGTATAGGCTCTTAAACCACCGGCCTCATAATGATATGGAAAGTCCTTTTGGCAATTGGACCGAAAGGCTCGGAAGGGTGACCTGGAATGGCTACACGAGAAATATACAGTCCAATGCCACAGGCTGTTAAAGGGCCTCCTAAGTTAGTGGCACAATGACCATTACATCGTTGATACAACTATTGAAAGGCCGTGGAATGAGTTTCAGGTCCATTATCCCTTAAAGCGAAGCGGAAAATATATCGCACTCTCACTAATAATGCGGTGTAATTCAAAAAGTAATCTTTGGCAAACTGACAAACTAAATAAAATGAAAAAGAAGTATGTGGTACCAACCATTATTATGTATATCTTTTGGTTAGTGTTGGTTTTTGTTAGTGTAAGTGTAAAATTTTGTTATTGTACCGAAACTGTTACTTTTTGAATTCGTCACTTTATTATTCGATGGTGTAACGTGTTTAGTTGAACCAAAGACTTGTTATTTCGACTAAGCAGCGTGAAGCTATCGAGACGATCAAATCCTCAAGCCAAAGCCTTACACACCGACGGCAATGTACAGTTTCCATATAAATTTATCAGCCGCGTTACCACTAGAAATTTAAACCGCGCCGCGCGGTTTGTATCGCATCTTAAAGCGATGCTGCTGCGGTGCCGAAGCGTTGCGTCGTTGCAACGCTATGATTTCAACTCGTCGAGTGCCACAACATTGTGAAGTAATTTACACGGTCGCTAACGACAATTGTCAGGTGCGCAAACATTCCGTCGCAACACTCTCATAGCCTCGCACTAGGGAAACCCTGTATCGCGGGTGCCACGGACACACACATAGACACTGACAATATACACCCAAACTCACGAGAGAAATAAATGTAGGCCATACAAATATTTCTACCGGCTCGGGAATCAAGCCTCTGCGTGGTAGTCCAGCATGGTAACCGTTGGGCCACGGAGGCAGTCACCGCGTGCTGTTTCAACACACCATGTGGCAAGTAGTTCTAAATTTTAAGTAGTACAACACTGCGTTACCGCTCAGGCGTTGCGATACTGACGCAACGTATCATGTGGCATCGCTCTTCCATTGCCTTTCTGCGTCACCACAATATACTAATTTTATATGTCGCTTTTTACATTTCAGTATGTACAAATGGATGAACGATCTGATTATATGGTTATTGTACAATTCGTGCAATAGCCCATTTAGGTCTTCCGAGCACGTCTATTATTGTAATTCGATACATTTCTAATACCACCTTCGCGTGACCGGATTTTTAGTAATGCCATGCGCGAGTTTTATTAGGGCTATTTTAGACCATATGATGGCAAAGCTTTCATCGCCACTGGAAGGCCTTGGCCATCTTTATTTATTTATAGAGGGCTGATATGTACACTTGCAATTTTGGCAAAGATTAATTAATTATTAATACAAAGGTCGGATACTAAGAAAAAATTTCTTTGATCCGGCTAGATTCGAACCAACGTCTTCCAGCAAAATGTGTCAGACGGTATGCCAACTAAGCCATGGGACCATAGTTGCTTCACTACAAAAACTAACTGAAATTAACAAACAAAACTGAACTTAAAACTACCTCTCACCAAAATGCCTGAGTATACGCGCAAATAACGCGCTCTTACGGCGCGGTAAGCGTGAATCGTCGGCGCGTATCAGATTGCTTAGTACGCACTACTCGGCAAATGATGACAGGACCGTTTTGAATCTTAATGTTTAGTTACTAAGTTTTCATTTAAATTTGTTATTAAAAAAATGAGACCATATAAATATTTTTCCTTTATCTCTTTTTTCTTCGATGGAGCGCAGCATACTAGGTGTAAAACTAATGGATCGTGTCCGGAACGCCACGCTGCGCTTACAAACCAAAATTGTCGATGTAACTTGGAACGCGGCCAAGGTGAAGTGAACCCAGTCCGGGTTAGTCACGTTTACCGCATGCTGAGCCAGTTATGGACCACAACTCTAGATAAGCTGGCGATGGCGGAATGACTAAGAATCTTTTTTAAAGGACTGGTCAGATGTTGTCTAAAACCAGGATTATAAGGGTATAAAGGGGGGAGCTTTGGGCCATCAGTGGGACAGAACAGGGTTATAATGAAAATAATTACATACATGGTGTACTGCTCCCAACTTTGGGGCCCATTACCAGTTAGCTGCCTTGGACTCGGTGGAGCGAAAAGCAAAGAGATTTATTAACAAGAATTCTCTTGTCGAGTCGAAGCTACAAAATCTCGATTATCGCAGAAAAGTAGCCTGCTTGTCAGTTTTTAACCGACTTTAAAAAAGGAGGATGTTCTCAATTCCACTGTATGTTCTTTTTTTTTGTTGGAAAGGGGGTACTTCCATTTCATTTTGAAGAAAATCATCCATCTCGAAGGATGGCTGTTCAGGCATGAAGATTCATTTTTATAAATAGCGCCTAACTTCATTTAGGAGCAATTACTTTAATGGTTGATTTTGCTATTTCACCAATTCAAGTTTTTCTCTCAATATACTTTGTGTAGTGTCGTAGTGAGAACCTATTTTTATATTATCTCCAGTGTCAAGTCCTGTATAGTGGCGAACTAGGGGATATTTCAATAAAACTTAGCAAATAGACGTAATTCCACATACTTTTGAGATCGGTTTTTTTAGTACTCTGTACTGAGATTATCTATCGGATACATTTCGGGAAGTGTGCGTAGGAACTTTTTTTTCAATTTGGCTCCACCGTTCCTCCTTAGGTCGACTGCAAGGTCCGGAATACTCCACCCTTATGTCGTTGGCACTAAGCGCTTTGCTTCCTCCTTTCTGATGCGTATAGCAAAGGAATGGAATACTCTACCGGCTGTTTCCTGATAAGTACAATTTGGGGCTACTCAAGGCTAGAGTGAATAGGCATTTTTTAGGCAAACGCGTGCCATCGTCGGTCACATCGTCGCTTAACATCAGGTGAAATTGTGGCCAAGCGTGTGTCTATTATTTATAAAAAAAATCGTATAGTATAGTAACTGCTTCCGTATCCAAACGATTACCATGCTGGACTGCCACGCAGATATCCCAGGTGCAATTCCCGAGCCGGAAGAAATATTTGTATGGCCTACATTTATTTCTCCCGGTAGGCAACAACCTCTCACACAGTTTTCTCAGTAAATATGTTAGAGAAATATGATTTATGTTTGTTTGGTTTTGACGGGAAAGAATCATCAATCAAGGTGGATTATAATCACGTAGAAAATTAAAACGTGATATTCAAGAGTTATTTATTTTTCTGGTAGGACAGGCTTGATTTGTGTTAAAAAATGAATTAAACATTTATACGAGTAAGGTAAATGTCCCAGTGGTTGACGTTTTTAGACGGAAAACCACGTGATATGTCAAAAAAGGACCTTATGCCATTGACTTACAATTATATGGACGTCGGGTCCGCGCTAAAAAGTGTCCGAACTTATAGGGCGTTAAAATCGTATACAGAGCGTCATTCAGGCTTTAGTCTTCGTTTGTTCGACTGACAGCGAAGCAAGCAAAATTAGACAGTACTGCGATGACATTACAATTTAAATTCAACGTTTTAGCTTTTTCATATTCCTTTACATGTCACTACGTTTAAATAGGTTGACTTGGGACATTTTTTTCGTGGTTTTTGTATTAGACCTGTCGTCCATTTATTTGTAAGTCAATGCCTTAAGCACTTAATTATTAGTCAGTATTAAACGGTTTGTCATTTATCCTCTAGGAACTATAAAATTTAAAATAATCATAATTAAAATAAAATATTTCAGTTTTCCGCAACCTCTTAAATTGTACCAGTGTATGACAGACAAAATCTTTATCGTCCCAATAGTTGACTATAGCTAAGTGAGATCAAAGTACCAGTATTTCACAGTGTTAAGATTTCATAGTCATTTAATTGAATTGATTACTTTATAATAATACACTTTAAAAGAAATAAAAGCCAAAATCAAGCAAGATGCTTTTATTAAAATTAATAAGTACATCTACAATAAGATTGTAAAAAAGACTTAACACAAAAATGAAACTTAAATGTCATACGATCATCATAACATATAAATCTGTACCTGAGAAGCATTACACTGTAAGCGCCATTTTTGAAATTTTATTATTTTTTTGTACGCCAATTAGTGTAGCTCGAAATGTTATTAAAACTCTCCTTCAAGCCATTCTAAATGTTGTACATACTGCATTTCGACACAAAATCGCGTCCCCTGTAAAAGTACAAAAATAGCACTTACAGTGTAATGCTTCTCAGGTACGGAAATATACTTATAAATAACATTAAAAATATTTTCATCTTGCAGCGACAGGAATCCCTTTAGATTAGACACTTCATCAATCGCCTTCAATACATCATCTTCCGAATAAGGTCACACCTTTGATGGCATTTTCTTATAGCACAGTAGGCACCTTCAGGTACCAGTAGTTGACACTAGTTAGTTATTAGTGGACTAGTGGATTACGAAATGGTGGTGATGATTATAATTATTAATACAATCCGGTGGATTCGAACCAGCGTCTTCAGCATACCGTGCTTGACGCTTTCCCAACTGAGCGACGGAACGAATCAGATCTTTCGATTTTTTTATGTGCTTCTTGCAGATCTTGCGGATCGAAGGAATTTTTATAAGTGCCTGATATTTGTATTAATAATTAAACAAAATTAGTGGAGTAATTTCACAAAAAAAAAAATGTCATGGTAGTAAAATATCGTGATATTCAATCATCATATTAAATTGATAAATTTAATATGATAATGATGGTGATGTTTGGATATTGTTGTGACGATGCTAACCTCCTTCGTCATCATCCTACGTTTTTATCACACTTTTTACTTTTTACCCAGCTACGCCTGGGCTTCCAAAATTTCATACTTTTTGGACGCATATCCTGACTCGTGCCTATATTTGATCAATGCCAAGTTTGGACATAAGTTTCATTAAACCTTTTTCTAGTAATTAATCACGACACTTACATAATACGAAGGCTCGATCCTTTTTTTTATGAATATTAAAAAAATAATAATAAGATTTATTGTAAGTATATTCATAATATATTATTTTAGTTAGTAATATAAAATTTAACACTACATAAGGTATATTAATGAGTCATCATAAGGCATTTGACATTTAGACATTTAATAATCTAGTAATTAACGAAAATGGTTTTGAGACTTAAGCCCTTTGCTTCTGCGTAAAACGTGTGAGGATGGTGTATGCAATACACGGCGTTATTGCTACTACGATAAAATTTACGAGAGCGATCTGTAGCGATCTCCACGCAATGCCGTATTCTCGCGCAGTGCGCCGTCGAGGGAGGACCTATGCTAGTAGCGCTAGAAATTTGTCCCCGTCTTTTACACATGTTTATTTATTTATTTATTGAGGAATGACAAACAATTGCACATGGTGAGTTATACAGAATAAGAATATCCGTTTAGCTAATAGTACAATCAACCACATCATCCACAGATTACTACAAAAATTAGAATTTTTATGAAATTTTTAACTAATTACTACTGTTATTAGTAAGATTAGAAAAACCTATAATATTGGTCCCTGTTTGGGCGCCAACGTGGCCTGTATGTATTTCAGTTTTCTCATCCTTGAGTTGTTTGAGAGCCCTGTTAATGTCCTTGTAGTAGTTTATAATTTCTTGACGTATCAGGAACTGCTTACGGTAGCTTCATAGGCCTTTGTTTATGTATGTGCACAGACAACTTTCCACACAATTTTATGTTTCTTCATTATAAAACGCGCATAAGAAAATTTTAATGAATAAGCAGGACGATGAATAAGCACAACAATAGTATTTATACATTACAAGTTATAAAGTTCAAAGGTAAGATATATAATTACAATATACTGGCCATTGTTACTGGCTGACACAGTAACTCAAAAATGTGTGACAATTCATAATTCAAATTCTTCTTAACATTGAAAAAGAAAAAATAAAATAACTTTAAATTTAAAAAGTACGTTAAAATGTGATTTTAAATAAAGAATAATAATAATAACGCACACGCTCAACATAGCCCCGCACTAGGGAAACCCGTGTCGCGGGTTCCCATCACACACATAGACAACCACAAATTACACCCAAACCGACGAGAAAAATAAATGTAGGCCATACAAATCGACCCCTCCTACGTAAAGTATCGTATGTCCAAATTGACAAATATTTCTTCCGGCCCGGAAATAGAACCTGGAACCTCTCAGTGGCAGTGACCGTTCGGCCAAATCAGTCGAAATTTTGACTGAAATCTTTTTCGAATTTTATTTTTAAAGGTACCTAGGAAGCTATTAAAACTGTCGAGAACCATAATTTAAACAATGACGTCAGAAATTAATACAAGCAACTACCACGTCAGGGCAAAAGTCCACTAACGCTGCAAACAATTTGTAGAATACTGGGTCTCCGATACTGACGTCATCGTTGGACAGTGATCGATGTGGTCAACAAGTGGCTGCCACGGTAAACACAATAAAGACTATAACAAAATCAAAGGAAGGATGTTTTATCTAAGATTACGTCGAGATATCGACTGTGAACTAACAATGGGTACTAGCTCAATTTCGACAACTTAATTGGATGAAGAAAAAAATTGTTTGCGTCATTTATACAGCATCTGGTTTATGAAATAAAAATACGTAGTTTTTAGATATTTTAATTACACATGTATTACATACGTACATGTGTAATTAAAATATCTAAAAACTACGTATTTTTATTTAATAAACCAGATGATTTTTTCTTCATCCTGCAAAGTCGTCAAAATTGAGATAGTACCGGTTGCCACGTCATAGTCGATGTATCGAAATTGATCAGTGACAGCATGTTGAAGAAACATTATGCCTCTTATTGGAACTAAAATTGCTTCTTCGGATCTAAATAGCGTAATTTTGTTTTTCAAATAAACCTTTTTTTCTGAAGGACATTTGACTTGACTGCGCCACCGGATTAAAGGGCGAGCTGAAATATATAAATATAAAATAATACCACAAATAAACCAAATTTTCGGGCCCTTTATAGACATAACTGGTTGATGATTTTAACATCTCTCTTTTTTTTATAATATCAAGTGACGGGACGAACGAGTCGAGCACGTGATGGCGCCACACAAAGCTTTAAATCGCAAAGATCTGAGGTGCACTACCATTGCGCCCGTCACCCTAAGTTGAGTCCCATGTGCCTGTAATTTCATAGCACCTTTTTTACTCTTAAAAATCGGATCGTAACAATGCTCACATTACTGCTTTCTGCCGAAATAGGTAAGGTGGCTGTAATTCCCTGGACGAACTCTGTCACAAGCATCTCTACCGCTAATAAGAGATAGATCCGAAACAAATAGTTTTAATTTCCAATGTATAACAATCGCGACAACGTAAGAACTTGATATTGAACCTCTTATCTGAAAGGTCGTGGGTACAATTCCCACTGGACTCGGACTTCCGTAATTCTTGCGTGTAAAATCTCCAACCCGTGGACCCGCGTGGTGAACTACGACCTAAACTGCTCTCCTTGGAGGAAACTTGTACCCAGCAGAAGGGTACGTCCTTCTGCTGGGTACAAGTTTCCTCCAGGCAGCAGGTCCCTACAACTATGTCATCTTCGAACTTTTATTTATATTATAGATTTAAAAAAATAAACGTAATAAAACTGTTCAAGGCTAGATCAATCGGCAACGTAGGCTTCTTTTATAGAAAATATCATCAACATCGAATATATAACCAGAAATAGAGATAAAATGTCCTTTAATTTGTTTGAAAACTATTCCGCCATATTATCCGATAGGTCAGCCCGAAATCGAAACAATTGACGGGTGTCGTCAATTGTTTCACTTCAAATCTACCAGTTTAGCTTGAGCTTTGCTCTAATTTAAAAAAAATTACATATTTCATATTTAATTATCGATGAAATGTGATTAAGTTTGTTTTGTAATTAGATATTTTGCTGTTTTTCCCAAACCACCGAATGGAACAGCTCTCCGTAGTTAGAGATATCTGTATTAAAATAAATACAAAATATTTTTGGAATATACGGAGACGTACACACAGGTCTATTGTTAGCACTGTATTATTTCGGCTTTCTAATTTGTGATTTCAGTGCAAACGTGAGTTGATATTTAAAAGTGATACAAGGCCCATTTGCCTGATGAGTTGCCAGGGATGGATGGCCCTTATTTCGTCTCTATTTCTGGTTCCATACTCGATGATCATCAAATACTTAACATGACTGAGCGGGTTGAGAAGACTAACTAAGATTTTCATTATTTTCCTTCGTTAAAACTTTATCAACCTTTTAAGGTTGTTCTGTGTTGTAGAGGATCGTTTGACAAACACATACTAACAGATGATGGGTTTGTGAATTTTTGTTCTAGCCGATTATGATCTTTCTGTGAATGACTCTACCATACTGGTCTAATAAGGAATAGTTCAACCAGGTGCCTCTGCTTCTAACCAGCATTTATCGAATTGTGACAAATATGAGTTATGATATTTACAAAGATTTTTTTATGATAGCAAGTGACGAAACGAATAAATGGTAAGCGATACGCCTGTCCAAACAGTTGCAGTGCCACTCAGAGCTATAAATCGCAATGGTCTTTGTGACACAGCCTCTGCGCCCGTCACCCTGAGACATAAGTTGACAAGTCCATGTGCCTGTAATTTTATCAACTCCCTTAACCTTTAAGACCGGAAAACAGTAATGCGCATATTACGGCTTGGCGCCAGAAATAGTTAAGGTGGTAGTACTTCCCTGGACAAACTCTTTCACAAGGAGCTCTACTGCTACTACAAAACTACTAAAAATAGAAGAAAACGAAGAGAAAAAAATAAGGAAAGACAATGAACAACGATATCTATCTATCTAATTTACTAGCGTACTAGATGCGGAGTAGATAAGCAACAGAGTGTTCTGATTACACAATAACTGAGTAGGCATAATATGAATAAAATAGTTGCTATGGTTACCATATCAAAATTTAAAAAATATAAAAAAGACTAAGCTGCGTGATCTAAAGATCTTTAAGGAAAAGGACATAACCTAACATCAATAATTCAACAACTCGACTGTATTTTTCATTTCACTTAGTTTTTATTTTTAGTAATATAATATTTATAAATAGTATGAGGAAGGCCCCAGAGTCAAAGCAAAATGAAATGTATTGACAACTAACAGCGACTTTACTAGGGGCTTTACGTTAATTCCCCAACTATGGATAAATATAATTGGTAAACATTCAATATTTTCTGTCTGCCTAGCTCATTCCCAATAGGTATAGACTGTCACGTCTGTCCACGGTGCTACGGTACTGATACTCTGACAAAATTCAACACTAAAACAATACACCATCACTATTGCTAGTGTTTTGTTTGGAACATGTAGTTGCTGTGAATGTTCTTGTCTATAGATTGAAGTCGTTGGGTATCCATTTATATAGTCTAGAAGTTTACATAAAAAGAAGTTTCTATATCATGTCTTAAACGGTAAGATAAATGGTAGATCGGATCAGGGCCACCGTCTGCCCGATATAATCATAATGATAAATCTAGCGGAATTAATTACGGTCCGACGTCTCTAAGATTAAGTCTGTAGCGATTTAGATTGGCTATAGCACTTTTAAATCGCTTTAGATCCATTCTTATCTTTGTTTTTGCTCGAACACCCCAGAAAGAGGGTAGTGTTTTTCAAGTGTGTAAGTATATCTGTTTCTTTATCCTGTGGCCTAACGTCGTTTTTATGCGAGATCGTCCTGGTCACGAGTTTATTTTTGAGAACTCTTTGTAGACTTATATATCTTCTGTTTTTACGCATAAAGCTAATACAATCCTTTTATCAATATCTTTACAATCTGCTGTGAGTCGAGCCCGTAATTTCGACTATTACGTGCAATTTTACAATGGATATCTGTATAAAGTCAGAGTAGATAGGCATCTTCAACAATGGGAGGTTATGAACAAACATGAAGCCATTTTTGAAATCCCTTCTTTGTCTCATACACCACACACATCTACTTATGGCTATAGCCAATCCACAGCGATATCGCTTTAGGGTGTGTTCCCACGGCCCGTGATGGATTAAATGCGCCGATTTGTACGGGCGAAATGGACGAGTCCGGATGGTCTCGGGCCGAGACGCGTGGCAATGCGCATTCGAGTATGCATCGAGAGTTAGGCCGCGCGCGCTCTGGCACCTCAAGCAATTCAAATAATACCAAATGTTGAATAGTCAACCGGGAAAGACGACCACGTAAATCGTAAATAAACATAATTTCAAAATAAAAGAACGTAGGCCTCATCGAGTTCTTAGGTTTTCGCGATTGTTATACATAGGAAATGAAACTACTTTTCCGGATTTAAATCGCGTATATTTGTTGTTTTAAACAAACCAACGTTTTGCGCGTTCGCGATTTAAATCCGCGATTTAAATTAAGCGACTTGTGAAGTTAAAAAAGGTACTTACAAATGTGGTGTTGGGCATAAGCGTCTTCGAGGTCTGGTTTGCAGCGAAGAGGAGGCTGATGCCGCCCCATGCGTCGCGGTAGATGAATTCGTCACCTGGAGACAATAACGATATACTTATTACATGGACCAAGAAGAGCATCATCAACTTCGTTTTTTATAATATCAAGTGACGGGACGAACAAGTCGTGCGCCTGATGGTAAGTTACACGTCTGTCCATAGCAGTTGCAGTGCCACTCAGAGTTTTAAGTCGCAAAGACTGCCACTGCGCCCGTCACCCTGAGACATAAGTTGACAAGGCCCATGCGCCTGTAACTTCACCAGCACCTCAAAATCGGAACACGGTAATGCTAACATTATTGCTTGGCGGCAGAAAGGGGTCAAATGGCAGTACTTCCCTTCACGAGGAGCTCTACTGCTACTAAACTAAGGAGGAAGTTTAGGCTAAATAAAATAATATTGCAGAATTGTTTATTTTATAATAAAAATAATTAAGAAAGCAAAATTAATAACGAAAATTTGTTTTCCTTTTGTCTTGCCTTTCTACAGGCCTCTTGAGTCTAATCTCCTGTTTTTAAAAAGGGACATTAGACCACAGACAGTTTACCGCACTGGAAGGGTGTCCATAATTTGCCGACAAAAGAATGAGAAATTGTTATTAATTCACAAAGGTCATGTGTATCTTTCAAATCGAAAAAGGCCTATATATTTTATATATTCGAGGTCATATACATAAATTAAAATAACGGGACAACGTAATTTCGTAGTGTTTTAGTAGAACTATAAGCGCTATAAAATCGAGCGACGCTAATCGAGTTTAGTTCATAAAATATTCAATTCAATCAGACGAGCTACTCGCCGCTTTGGAACAACAACAACAGTGGGTAAATTCTGTACGCAGTACTTACTTAAAATACATACATATTGCATGAAACCTAATTCCTTGGAATCGATGACTGGTGATTCGATCTAGGAAATCGGAATGTCTGTTTTCACTGTAGTTTGTGTGCCGGTGTTTATTACATTGTTTAAGGCGAGGTATTTTAACTAGATTTTAGAAGATGAGGTGTGGGGGGGTCGCGTCTCGCGTCCCGCAATCCGCGCGTTATAAATTAATACGAATAAAATAACAACGGGCGGAGATAATTTGACATAGATTCGACGTCGACAAGCGCCCGATGGCAACTGATGGGGCAGCACGAGTCGCGGCGTGTTGTTAAACCGCTGGGCAATTTGAAAATTTTGGGATAAATGTAAATTTAGTAACTAATAGGGTTTCAATTGAAAACCACAATTTAGCAGGTTCTCTGTAGTACTTATAGAGAAATATCTCCATTATAAAAATCATACACAACGTCAAATATTTTATTCTTGAATAATTGGTTTTAGCCTGATAGACAAAATTTAAAAGTAACTGTATTATTTGTAGATTAAGAAGATACAACTTTTTAATTTAATCTAACAACATTCTAATTCTCTTTTCCATGGCAGACAAAACAGAAAGTTTGTTGTAGGAATGTTATTGTTCTTGCTCGTAATGAAATTGTAAAAGGCTTACTTTGCAATTTGACAACGAAACTTTTGTTGTATACGCACTTGTTACACTGTGTAACCAATATTCAAAGTACACACAGTTTTTTATTATTATTGATATTTTTATCATGGAACAAAACCTACGAGAATTCCTTCGATCCCCAGAAACACAAAGTTGATAAGTTCCAATTCTGGCTGTAGTTTCACTAACACCTTTAGTACCTTTTGCCCTTCGAAACCAGTGTGCGTTAATGCTCGTCTAAGTACTCTTGGCGGCAGAAATGGGTACGGTGCCAGTGCTTCCTTTCCGGGAGAGACGTTACTTTTCGAAGTTGCTTCAGTTGTACCAAGCATAAGTCCGGTCGTTAACAATAAAACTGAAACTAAATACGATATAAAAAAATCGTGTGTCTGATGGTTAGCTACACGCCTGTTCATAACAGTTGCAGTGCCACTAAGACCTTTAAATCGTAAAAATCTAAGGAGCGCAGCCACTGCGCCTGTCACCCTGAGACATAAGTTGACGAGTCCAATGTGTCTGTAATTTCACCAGCACCCTTACCCTTCAAAACCGGAACACAGTAATGCTGACTTTACTGCTTGGCGGCAGAAATAGGTTACGATATGTTAATGTTAGTAACTTCAATTCCCTAAAAATGTTCATTACGCTACTTATAATAAGAAGCGCCGTTTTGTTGTCACAAATATTTATAAAAAGAATGAACAGCGCACATGTCACCATAGTGGCCAGTATAATTTTTTGATTGAAAATAGTGAAAAGAGAATATTTTTCAGCCAGTCTTCGTGTATTGCGTAGTTGTTTGTCGTCGTCATGAATGGACATGGATTATTCAAACGTTATAAAATCAATGAATTGGTAATTACAAAGTTCTATTTTTAAGGCCTTTTGATATCCACATTTCAGTATACAAAATCCGCGTGTTTAAATACGAGTAACTAGTTTCTATTAGTATTTATTTGTCCGTATTTATTTATTTCAGACAAAATTTATAATTGACGCTATCAACGCAAAAGTGTAGCCGTCGAGTATATAAACAGAAACAGAGACGAAATAAGGGCCATCCATCCCTGGCAACTCATCAGGTAAATGGGCCTGATGTAACTTTTAAATATTAACTCGCGTTTGCGCTGAAATCACAAGTTATAAAGCTGAAATAGTACAGCGCCAACAACTGACCTGTGTGTACGTCTCCGTATATTCCAAAAAATATTCGTTATTTATTGTGATAAAGATAGTATCTCTAACAATGGGGGCTGTTCCTTTCGGTGGTGTGGGAAAACAGTAAAACACTTAATTACAAAACAAATGGGATCACATTTCATCGGTAATTAAACATTAAATTAAGTAATAAGATAAGATAAATCTGTCATAGATTTCTCATAGATGGCGCTACGACTAAAAAGTCGTTGAAAGACCAAAGTACAAAGACACGACGCAAGCACATAGAAAAATTCGTGAGGTCCGTTGGTTCGTTCCGTGGCTTACTTGGTATAGCGTCTGGCACGGTATGCAAGAAGACGTCGGTTCGAATCCGACCGGATCGAAGGTTTTTTTTTCTGAGTGTTCGATCTTTGTATTAATAATTATAACAAACTAGTGGAGTAATTTCACAAAAAATAATTGAATATCAATTCAATAAAAATTTAATTAAATTAAGTAATTTTGCAATTAACGTCCATTATAGCAAAGCTCAAGTTAAATTGGTCTTTTTGAAGCGAAACAGTGGTTATAAACTCGATGGGTGTAGCCCACATTAATTTTTTTCTACAGTATTACCTTAAATGATACTGAAGCACATAATTATTTAATATTTCAATGCTACTTTCATGTATAAAAAATATTAAATTTTTTTATAGATAGAAGAATATTTTTGTAAATAAAAAAATAAGTGCGAATTTTACCTCCATTTCACACATACCAAAGCGCGAGATACTGCTATTCTCGCATAGTGATCTCGCACTTTATGTCGCGCTCGCGCAAGTCGCGTCTTACCGTGCTAGCCCTACCGATCGACAACGGAGCATGGACACCTAAATAATACCTATTAACTCTCCTTGAAAAGGCCCAAGTTATAGCGTTCAGGGAATAAGTCTGTAGACAGAGTAGTTACAAACAAAGAGATAGAGTCGTTACAAACGTGCGATTGCAACGATGCAACCGTCTATAATTCCCAAGTGTAGCGATGCAATCGTGTGTTTGTATCGATGCAGTCGCGCGCTTGCATCGCGTTTGCATCACTGCTTAAAATTCCCGTGTGTAACCGCTCATAAATATGGCAGAATCCTTGGAATATCCACAACATAGGGTGGACCCCAGCCTACATCTAGTCCCTCAGTGATGGAAAGAGGGTGGCGGAATGAAATTACAGCCAACATGCTCGATGATACTTAAGTAAATTTAATTAACTGAGTTTAGCATTAAAAGAGTCACCGTGAAATTTTTTAGCTCTTTATTCTCAGGAGAATCTATTTTATTCTGCCTTTTCATTTATTAAGGTTATGATTTTGTAATGCCTAAGTCGTTTTATTAATATATTGTAACAAAATTCTTTACTCATGATTGGTTTTATTTTTTATAATATCAAGTGACGGGATGAACAAGTGGTACCATCGGGCATGGTAAGCTACACGCCTTACCGTTATCGACATAACAATTGCAGTGCCACTCAGAGCTTTAAATCGCAAAGATCTGAGGGGCACTACCACTGCGCCCATCACGTTGAGACATAAGTTGACAAGTCTCATGTGCCTAAAATTTCACCATTTAGTCATGCTGTATATACATGTTTAGGCTTACATTCTAGACTAGAACTAGCAATAATATTTAAGCTTTTGTTAAGGAGTGAAAGTAAACTGTTTTGTACATCTAATAAAGAAATTAATTAAAGTTGGAAATATATTGTTCCTACCTTCTGCCGTACTTAAAAGCTCTTATTAATTTAGGACGTTTTTGAAAATTGATACTATAATTGTGTCGCGTTTTGTATTTAATGATACCATTGCTCTTTTTAAAATATCACTCAGTGAACTCAAAGGGTTGATTGTTGACTTTGAAAGTCAACATCAAAGGACACTTGATATGAAGAGTTTAAAGGTAAAAATTTTTAATAGTACATTATTGCAGAGTCCGGGAAGTAAGGGATTGCTGGACGAGTGTAAGTTAATACGAATCAAGCAATCCCCGTTGCCGCCGAGGCATAGTATTTTTTCTCAAACAATGTGAGGAAGTAATAAAAGACTAGAAAGAGGAAGATGTATAATAGAAAAAGAAAAAAAAATAATGTTAAAAGTAACATATGACGTATTAGGACATTGCCAAAAGAAAATGTTATTGTTTTTGCAAGCAGATTATAGTACAAGTAGTCTGATGTACTTCTACTGATGCGTTTGAATGTGTATCTATTGCTTTGCATTAGCACTCATTTTCGCGACCAAAATACAAAAAGACGAAAAAACAAAACACTTCAGTTTAAATGTTACCGCCATTTTCTTTTTTTTTTTAAAGTAAGCGGTACAGGTGGGAATTTTAATTCTCGCAACTATGAACATTCTATGAACACTTATACTATACTGATATATATATAGTCCTACATACTAAAACACTTGCAAAATGAAGTTGGCTGTATGAGTTTTTATTTGGCCTGTTTAGATAGTTCATTATTAGTAGGTAGATTTGAAAGTGAAAGAATTTTAAATCACAATGCTTTTCCTACTTACAACAAATGTTGTCAAAACGCACAGCTAAAGGCACAATTTTAGTAGCAGAAGAGCTTCTTGTAAAAAAGTTCATCCAGTCTCACCTATTTCTACCGCAGTTTCTGCTATAGTAATGTGAGTATTTCTGTGTTTCGGTTGTTAAACTATGTCTCTGGGTGGCAGGCGCAGTGGCAGTGTCTCAGATCTTTTGAGTGTTACTGCAACTGCTATGGACAGCCGTGTTGCTTAACACCAGATGCACGACGTTCGTCCTTCACTTGGTACCAAATAAAAAACAATGAAATAAACAAAAAAAATGCACTACTGCGGAACTGAATGAACGTGAATATTCGTAACGAAATAGTACATAGCGTAATGAATTTTATTTTATCTTTTTTATTTTTTTTATTTATTTATTTATTTATTTATGTCAATTGTGTACTTCCTCAACCTCTAAAAACATATCAGCTTTTATTTCAATGTGTGTCAATTAAAGTTGATATACTTAGAGCTATTTTATTTATAAAACAAAAGAGACAGGGTTCTGGACTTTTTTGATTACACCAGTTTTGTAAACTAATTCTCAGCAAGTGACATAATCAGCGAAACAAACGTTGACAACTGTATATTATCCACAATTTCAAGTACAAATCTTGGTTTCTTATTAAAAACTTGGTTTTTTAATCAGAAACTTTTATTGTAGGTACGAATTGGTACAATAAAGGTGTAACACGCAATATGATTCACAATTCTTACCCAGATCGCCATATCGCAAACTTTGTGTAATAAGGTTCACTTCTGCAAAATGACAACTTTTCATGTAATTGATAATACAGGCGTTATTTTGCGGAATTCCATGCTAATAAAAATGGAAGTAAATTAATTTGCTACTCCGCGAACCCAGTGAAGATTAAATGTGCAAAATAGTTACGCTTGTGTTGAATATTTTGTCATGCAGTTAATTTTCCCACCCTCCCTCCGCATAAAATTAATAAAATAAATAAATAGCACAAGCACAACTACAGTCACAGACACAACCACCAAAAATTCTTCGGCCGAATGTCGAGCAATCAACAGCCACTGAGGATGCTTCGTGGAGAGGCGAAACTTGTGTAGGGTATTTTTGTAAAAAAAAATAAGTACTGAAATATAGCCAGTGTCCCTGCCCCTCAACCCAAGCAAAATGATCCGTATTAGTCCGCGAAATTGAATTCGAGCTGAGGTAGTATCGACTCTTGAGTCGAATTTTTACTCATCATGTTACGAACCAATCCGTGGTCCTTAACATGAATCCGCGGCGGTTTCTATTTAATAAAGGTGTAAATAAGACAAAATTATATCGCACTAATATTACAATAATGTTGTAACTCAAAATATGTGAAATTCAATATTATATCATTACTGAACGTAAAATTTGATTCTCTACAGGTTAACACAACTATCGTTAGAATATTGTAAGAGACAATTAAAACATGTCTACTTAACTCAAAATGAGACATTTTATGTGAGTCAGTTTTGGTCAAAAGAATTTTATTCGAAAATGTGGAATTATTTTTTCCTTGTCATTTTTATTACTTACGTATTTGGCAAGTAGGAAATTGTTTAAAGTCTCTGTAATAAACTACGTGGGGTGCACTACAAGTTTCTGGAATGAAAAAAAAAAACTATCAGAATTGAATTTATTGTTTCTCAAAATATTCTCCGTAAGCGTTAATTCACTTTTTCATACGAATGAACCAATTTTGAAAACATTTAAACCATTCCTCCGTGACAATCTCTGAAACATATTTTTCATACTCTCCGATAGCCTCTTCAGGTGATGAAAATCGTTGACCGAGTAACTGATTCTTAATTTTTGGAAATAAATAAAGTCACAAGGTGCCAGGCCGGGACTGTACGCGGGATGGGTCATATGGTGAACGTTTTCACCTACAAAAATTCATTTGTCTGTCTGGCCGTGTGAGAACTGGCATTATAGTGGTGCAAGATGATACGGCGTTTTACGGTTATTTTTACGGAATTTAATATAATATAATATTTAATATATAATATAATATTTATTTATTTTTTCTCTCAGCAAAAACATAGA
>NW_020653391.1:2107704-2108187 GCF_003589595.1 Hyposmocoma kahamanoa | reverse complement strand
ATAATATTTATTTATTTTTTCTCTCAGCAAAAACATAGAAACTTAAGGTATAAAGTTACAGGGTTCACTTAAATCTAAATTGTGAGAGACAGGATCCTAAACTAGGGTACCCCCTGTGTCTTAGGTCTCCTGGCCACCCCTCTTGATTGAACAGCTTTGGTAACAATATTAAAAATGTGATTCACTGAAATTACTTTAACAATATATAAGTTTTATAAAGTTTTATATCTACATTTATACATACATACATTGGAGTTTAGGTTTTTTTTTTATTTTTATTTTTATTTTTTATTAGTAATTACTTATTACATGTAGTTCAATAATATAATTCATATATTTATATAATATATACATATATATTTATATCGCCATATTATTCGTATATTTCTAGTACGAGGTTGCGTGTGTACTTATGTGTGTATACGTGACAGTATGCGTGTGTGTGTGTTTGTGTGTGTGTGTGTGTGTGTGTGTGTGTGTGTG
>NW_020653391.1:2097257-2107694 GCF_003589595.1 Hyposmocoma kahamanoa | reverse complement strand
TGTGTGTGTGTGTGTGTGTGTGTGTGTGTGTGTGTGTGTGTGTGTGATCTTGTGGGTTTTATGTACTTATAGTGTAGGGGTTAGAAGTTTCTCCGTTTGTTCATAAGTTTGAGTATGCAGCCATGTTGAGATCGCATTCTTACATTTCCATCTTGTCATTTTATACACATTAAATAATTTATTTGCATCATTATACAGCCTGGGGCCTTGATAGCAGAAAAATCTTTAGGTGAATGAAGTCTTAAACTGTTTTGTTTGGTATACTGAGTAGTGCCTTCTTTTATCTGCGCTAGCATGTTCAGGGTTGTATGTCATTTGAGCGTGTTGTTTCAATAATATTGCTAAAATGAAAAGCTGCCTGACTGACAGTACGTCCGCATCCTGGTATAGGGTGTCTGTCGAGTATCTCCGTGGTTTGAAAAGACTCACCTTAAGTATCAGTCTTTGTGCCCTTTCTAATTGCAGCAAATGACTTTTTGTCAATAACTTCCGGCAAACAAATGGTCGTGTACCAATCACTATTCATGGTACAACGATTCTCCAGAGCAACAGTAGCCACGTGTCCAGTTTTATTAAAAAAAGAAACAATCATCCGCTTAGAGGCATTCTGCACGCGCGCCACTTTGGTGAGTTTCGGTTCATCTCGAAAGACTCATGCGCTCGATTGCTGATTTATTTTGGGGTCGTAACTATAAATCCATGTTTCGTCACCTGTTACTATGTCCCACACCAAATTTGACGCCCCTTCGTTGAATCTGGCAAGCATTCTGGCAAGTCAAATTGTGTGGGATTCACCGAGAACACAGCTTTTTTACACCCAAATTTTTGTGTAGTATTGATTGTATTTGACTCATGCGCATGCCTAAAGATGCCCGAATCTCATGGTATGCCACATGCCTGTCTGTTTTGATAATACGGCGCACAGCATCACGAAATTCGTCACTGAGATTCACACGACCGCATTTGAATTCTGCAAACCAGCTATAAATAGTCGTCTTGCATAGTACTTCATGGCCAAAAGCAGTTTGAAGCCGAGCGATGCTCCGCTAGGCTGTTACATTACACTTAAAGTCGTAGAAAATCATACTACGAAAATTTTCACAAAGTAAATCCATGGTGATGTAGACAACCAATTTCTAAAATGACGCCACAATGTGAAACCAAGTGACAGTCAGATGAAAGAAACTGTATTCTACAGCCAAAAATTTCCATTTTCAAATGTTGTAATTACTTTTTAAATATTGTTTATGTAAGTGACCAGTTCCGGAAACTTATAGTGCGCCCCATGTATAACCTATACATTTTAATGATCTTTCACGGGAAGCGAGTAATTCGTTTTTCGTCTATTCTGAGAATATACACTTTTTGAGTTAATACACTCTTGCAACAACAGTGCGACATTTTAAATGAAATACGATATAATAGTTTTATTTCGTAGGTACGTTATTTTTTTTAAACTTCTTTTATTCGAATTCCAAAATCATCCCAAAATGTTATTTTCTGAATTACGTCACTTTGTTATTGGAAAAGCAATAATAAAATAATCGGTTTACGAGATACGTAGATGCAATACCACTGTTATTAACCACCTGGTGCAACAATTCGCAGTGCTGGCTCGCGGCCAACACTGGTACGTGCTGGACACAGATTGACCATGTGATCAATGCAGTGGTTCAATATTGTCCAACTATTCATCAATCACGATTCGTGAGAAATGATTGCTATTTGCCTGCTTGCCATTTTTCGATTGTAACTGTCTGAAACCAAGTGTTTCGCTTACAATTGTACGGTTACGTGATTTAAAATGAATGCACGTGGATAATTTAAAATTAGCTTTTCATGACAAGTATTAAGCAATTAGGAAATGAAATTATTTTTCAGATGTAAATCGCGTATATTTGTTTTTTCAAATAAACTAACGCCTCGGGCCCTTTAAAAAGAAAGACAGAAAATACATTTATTTGTTTATTACAATGACATTACAAAAGAAAAAAACGAAACAAAACATACACTTCAAGGTTTAACATAAATAAATAATTACGAAACAAAAACACAAACAAAAAAAATGGTACAGGTTACATCGAGCAATTACCGCCGACAGCAGCGACAAAAACAAATGTTACACGAGAGGGCTTTTTAAATATTTCTACTATATTAATGTGACACTCAATTGAATTTTAATATATAATAATAAGTTTTGGATTTAGTTATTTTCAATCTAGAGAGGTTTTCGTGACTGACACATATCGTTTAAATGAATAACTGGAATGTCCTCGACCCAAAAACAATTTGGACCACTATAATTGACCACCCTGAAATGTTCCTGATTGGTTGTATGTAGGAATATATATTGCATTCTTTCATTGAGACAATTTGGTTGCACTTATCTTCCAAGCAGCGCCGGATTTGCCTATGGTGCAAGGTGTGCGGCGCACACGGGCGAAGGTTATTTGGGGGCGCCGAGCGCCCCTCACAACTCCTCTAAAGAACCTCTGCGTCGGTCGCAAGCAAAATAAACGGACTATTGCATCTCAGCATCATTATAGTTATTTGATTTTAAATTCGGGACTTAATCGTGTATAAAAACATATTTTGGTTACCTCGACGTTTTGGATGTACTGCAACGTTCATGGTCTCGAAAGGACTGAAGACGCGGGTGTCAACATCTTCAAGACGTGCGTGTTATCGTGAGTGTTGGGTGTCGATCTAGTGACCTAATAAATAATGAGTAATGCACAAATAAATAATGAAGACGAAGGCCTTATTCAAAGTGACTGCGGGCGCGGGTGCGCGTAAATCAAATGTACGTAGACGCTCACTGCGCTCACAGTGGCAGTGGTCAGTCTCGAGGCAGGCGCGAGTAGATCTATTGGCTCGATCCATCCGTACCTTTCACAGTGCTTGGTCTAGCGTCTAGCGTGTTTGTGATTTTGACGTGTGGGTCTACCCGCTTGTAGTAAAAACTAAAATGTTATAAAAGGCACAGTCGAATGCAGCCACAATGAATTAGATATAAAATAAATCATTTCCAAAAAAAAAACAACGATCCTGTAGAATTTGAATTCACAAAACATATTTTGAAAAGTTTAGTTAAATTGCAAATATTTAGTTTTTTTATATTTCAAGTTTGTGCGAAATATACTTTCAGATGTTTCGTGCATAAAAACCGTTTGCTTAATCTTGACGTAAAAAATCCGTAGGGCGATAATGTAAAAATAATGCCCGTGGGCATAATTTACGACATTACGGTCGTCTTTGCCTGCATGTCATGACATGCAGGCAAAGTCGCAAACAGTATGAGTCGCAAATGGCATGTCGTAAACAGTACGAGCAAGTGTGATGAAAAATGTTTTATACACGATTGAGTCCCGAATGTAAAATCAAATCATTTATATATCATTTATAATTGCACTTGTAATGAAACAAGTGTAATAAAAAAAATTGCAATTGTAATTTGAGATCGAGAATTTTGGGAGAGTTATGTTTAACTGCCGCTTCAACGAGTTCTCAACCCATCCATAAAAACTAACAAATTTCCAAACTAAGTACTCTCATTCGCGGGTTAATCCAGTGAATAAATAAGTGCGGTTACAGCAGAAATTTGCTGGTTAAAGTTACGCATCGTTAACTCCGGGTTAACTCGAAAAAGTCCCGGGTATTTTATACACCCTTATAAACCCTACAGTGGCTGTGTACGTTAAACAAGTTTGTTTTATAATTGATCTAAAAATATTTGTTATATATATATTTATTTAGAGTTAAATGTACATTTGAAAATGGAATGTTATTTTGCTAATGAGTATCAGTTATGGTTACGGGTATAGATATGTTAGTCCTCCACCGCTATTTCTGAAGATGGATCCTGCACTTCTACTGCCTTGGAACGGAGAATTTGTTTGTTTACGTGACGCATACTTTTATTGTTTATAATTATTACTTGCTTCCCGTAAAAGATCTGTATAAATTTATGTATAAGTTATTTCCTACTTGCCAAATATACATATTTAAAAATAAAAGAGAAAAAGTAGTTTCATATTTTTGAATAAGGACAATTTTGGTCAAAAGTAGCTCACACAAAGCGTGTGTCATTTTAAGTTAAGAAGGTATATTTTAGTTGTTTTTTACAATATTTTAAAGACGATTTTATTGACGTGTAGAGAATCAAATTCTACGTCCAACAATAGTATAATCTTGAATATCACATATTTTGAGATATAACACTATTGTAATAGCAGTGCGATTTGATAATCGCAGTACAGGGTACAAAACCGACCTTAAAAGTTCGTGGAATTAATAAAATCTATTTGCCAAGTTTTATTGACATCGGTTACCGGAAAGTACGCGAAACCGGATTCATCCCCTAGTTTGTTACCTTTAGAACGTGACATTGTCTGGTGGAACATTTCTTCAAACTTAAATGGGACCACTACCGAGGTTCATCATAATCGGTTCACAAATGTTCAAAAATGAGTTATCACGTAACAAAAAAACATACAGACGAATTGAGAACCTCCTCCTTTGTTAAAAATGAAATACATTCATTATAATTATTAATACAAAAAATGAACACCAAGAAATACTCCTTCGATATGACTGGATTCAAACCAGCCTCCAGTTAACCGTGCTAGACGCTATGTCAACTAAACCACGAAACGAGCCAATGGACTTTACGAATTTTTCTATGTGCTTGTTGCAGATATTTATTATTGGTGTTTAACGAGTTTTTTAGCCGTAGCGCCATCTGTGCGAAAACTATTTCTTTCACTCAGCCAGGCGCTAACTGCGATTGACTAGATATGTCGCTTTAATAATTAAAATTATCAGATATCAGCCGGATCGATGGAATTTTTCTTAGTGTTCGTAGTGTGATCTGAATGTAGTAGTGATCTTTATATTAATAATTATAACAAACTAGTGGAGTAATTTCACAAAAATAATTGAATATCATGGTGTAACAGCGTGATATTGAATAAAACGATATACGATTAAGAATTTCTTCGTGTCATTAAAAGCTTTTTCGTTTACCTTTTACGTTTTAACTTAAATGGGCGTCCCGGGCGTCGTCAATTTGGCCTATGCGACAGCCGGGCAGCGGCCGCGCGGTTGTATTGTTCAGAGGAATTTAAACGTTGTTGCTTAGTATATAGAATTCAGATTCACCATTAATGTACAGTCAACAGTACATCAAGCTACACATTGACGTATTTTGTTCCGTTGCATTGGAGGCGAACAAAAATGTGTAGTCAGATGCGCTGTTCTCCGTACATGAAGGTGTGGTAACTGGGCCGTGAAAACTTTCGCCTCGTGTAACTAGGCGGTCACTGGGCGCTAAAAATTGAAACACATTCGTGTTATTTTGCTATTGAATATCACTATGGTTACAGGCATAGACACGACAATGTCATTTTTTTGTACTTCTATAAATACTGATATTACAGTGCTGTATGGTGACAATTCCACTTATTTTTGAATTAGTGTTATCACTGGCAAATTATCAGTGTCGCGTGATTGATCACCAAATGTGGATTCGATTGAAGTATAGAGTATTTTGTAAATGTTATGAATAACATTTACAAAATGCTTTTTGGTGGTGTAAGAATAAATGTGTCTGTAGAAGAATATATACGTAATCGCACTGCTATTACAATAGTGTTGTAACTCAAATTATATGAAATCTAATATATTATGCTATTGTTCAACGTAACATTTGAATCTGTAACGGTCGTTACAATATTGTGAAAAAAGATGTCTACTTGACTCAAAATGATACAAACTTTTTGTGAGCTAGTTCTGGAGAAAGCAGTCCTTACTTAAAAATATGAAATTATGTTTTCCCTTTAATTTTTAAATATATTTGGTAGTCTTAACCTACGGTGTAAACGTAGAACGCTGCGTGCTGGGCTTTAAACGTATTGACCGAGTACGCAATACAATGCTGCGTTCGATGACTGGCATTGCTGATGTGGGAACCAAAACAGCCAGGCTCAAATGGAATTGGGCGGGTCACGTTGGCCGGATGCAATCTGTGAAGTAGGCGAACGTCGTCACTCCTTGGGTGCCTGAGGATAGAAAGAGACGGCGTTGGCGGGACGATCTGGATGGGTTTGAGAGGGAGTAGTGGGAGATCACCAAAGATAAGGAGCAATGGAGGATTTTGGGGGAGACCTTTGCCCAGCAGTGGGACATGACAGGTTAATTTAAAAAAAATTGGCTAGTAGAAAATTGTATACATGTCTGTAATAAACTTTAACTTGTACATAAACGAGCATTCTGCGGGTCAATTACACTCAAAAGGCTCCGCGTCCAATACAATAATGTCTTTAGAATGCTGTGGATGTTTGTCTAGGAACGTGCTTTTGACTTTTACCCCAATAGTTGGAAACGGGTTGCGTCTCTGTTGAGCCGTGTGCGAAGTAATCAGAGCGGGGCTTTGAAGGTATGTGCCAATAAATATGATTGTTCCATCCTGAAGTTCTGCGTGGACTTAATTATATGTAGGTAGGTAAATAAATTTTATTATCATCATTATTATTATTTATAATATCAAGTGACGGGACGAAAAAGTCTTGCACATGGTAAGCTACACGCCTGCCTATAAACAATGAAGGACTTTTGAGGTCGGTTTTTCATTCATTGTATTTTCAGCGGACGGATTGCGGGACGCGAGGGGCATTCCCCTCATCTCACCTCCTGTCTCTATCGCTATCTCCTTTAAAGTGTATCCATTCATCGTTTAAAATTCAACAAATGAATGCTAACAGTCCATTTCCCCTTAGGTCGTAGATCAAAAGCATAGTTATTTCAGAATTTTCCGTACTATGAAACACGTGCGTAAATCTTTCCTATTACAGAGGAAAGAAACAAATCGAGCTTCGAGTAAAAGCTCGCCATAAATGGCTCGTAAAAAAATAAACCACACCGTAAAAGTGGTTCACTTTACGGCCTTGTACGGTTCTGCACAAAAGGGGCAATACGTCTTTATGTTTTTACGGTAACATGCGTAAATGATTAGCTAAAAAACGGAAGCTTGATATAAATAATACAGGATGCAACAAAAAAGGTACAAAATACGTTTTTGTTCAACTTATACAAGTAATAAATTCACACAAAATTACGTGTACCAGAATAAAGAAACTCTACGACAAAACACTCCAACTCATGGAACATAGAAATTAAATGAGACTACAGAACTCAGAGGATGCAAGTCACTACAGGCGGTTAAATAGGCAGATATCGAAGTCTTTGACTAGCGACATACGCCAATTTAATATAGAGCGTATTAAAGAGGCCATTGAGCGAAACAAAGGCTCCAAGGTGTTCGCGAGAGATCTGTCTATTGGGCAAAGTCAACTGACGAAGCTAAAAACTGATGACGGTAGCATCATTTCATCTAAGCCTGAAATCCTGAGGGAGATAGAGAGTTTCTATCGACAGCTATACTCTACGAAAGCACCTGTTGAAAGCGAGGTTAAAGACCCCAGAGCCAAGCTTACCCGACATTATACCCGAAGATATCCCGGACGTCAGCCTGTATGAGATTAGTGTGGCTCTCAAACAACTCAAGAACAACAAAGCGGCGGGTGATGATGGAATCACTACAGAACTTCTGAGAGCGGGCGGCAAGCCGATACTTCAAGTCCTCCAGAAGCTTTTCGATTCTGCCATAGTCGAAGGTCAAACGCCGAAGGCATGGGGCAGAAGCGAGGTCGTTCTGTTCTTCAAAAAGGGTGATAAAACACTCTTGAAGAACTATCGGCTTATCTCGCTTCTGAGCCATATCTATAAGTTGTTTTCAAGAGTTATCACGAATCGTCTCGCTCGCAGGTTTGACGACTTCCAACCTCCCGAACAAGCCGGTTTCCGAAAGGATTTTAGTACCATAGACCACATCCATATGCTGCGGCAGGTTATACAGAAGACCGAGGAGTATAACCTGCCACTTTGTTTAGCGTTTGTGGACTATGAGAAGGCCTTTGATTCGATCGAGACCTGGGCGGTGCTGCAGTCTCTCCTAAGGTGACATATAGACTATAGATATATAGAGGTGTTAAGGTACTTATACAAAAACGCCACTATGTATACACTACAAGAATTTACTAACCTTAAAACGAAGAGTTCATTTTAATGAGTACAACATTTAAAATTAAAATTTCTGTTAACTTGAACTAAGTAGTTGAAATTTTAATAAATGTAATGTAAAAATAAATAAATCGGTTCTTGGAGGTCTGCAGACCACCTCCACGGTTCGTTTTCTTATTTTTGTTATTTTTTATTATTATTATTTTTTTAATTAACATTTAGATATTTAATAATCAATGATATCTGACGCGTACGCCGCCGCCCGCGCGCATCACTATGCAGAGTTCCCAAATAAGCGACTTTGTCCCTTATGTGACGATTTGACATCAAAAACGTCTTTCATTTCTAGCGACAAAAAAATTTGGTATTTTTTGGCGCGTATTGAATTAAATAAACATTTACATTTTATTTTTACATTTACAATTAAATTAAAAAAAAAACCTAATTAGGTTTAATTGTTTGAAATGTAATATTATTTTTATCTTAGTATTCAGGAGTCTTTAGCCTGTACTGTGACCATTCTCTTTAGTGATATTTGCTTTAGTCTAGTTGGCAACACTTTTTCATTTATAAATTAGTTCAAAATGCCTGGTTGTGTGATAACTCGTAGTCTCATGTTTTTCTCGTGTTTACAACACAAAACAACGCTTACTTATTAATTTTTGGATAGTGACAGCAACTTATTGGAATAGTGCTGTTTATAAGTAGTGTTTGTGTTAAGCACGTAAAGTGTATTAGTGTGTTTGTGTGGAAAACCACATCGGCGTATGACCAGCACACTCAGGAATGTGTCTGGAATGTCTGCAAGAGTAAAGGGGACGTAGACAAATCGAACATCCTTTTAATTTAAAGTAAGTTCAATGTTTTTTAATTACCTATTCAAGTGAGAACGATTATTTCTTCTGCGAATGCCAATGATACGAACGCTGCCTGTGGGACAGTAGATGTACTAACACAATTGATTCGCTTAGGGTTGTTGCTAGGGCATCGAGCCCGAGTTTACCCGGTCCGGGGAAACCCGGGTTTTCCCAGTTCTGATGGTTACAAAGAAACCTAGGTTTGATTTTACTTAATTTTTTTTTTGTTATTTATTATGTATAAACCACTTCGAACACAATAATAAATGTATTAAAAACACGCTTAAATAAATAATTACGTGTAAAGAAGCGTAATTGCTACGTTTCTTCCCTACCAAACAACCAAGAAAACAAGCAATGTGTAAAATGGAATAGAAGATTTCTTTAAGATTTTATAAAATGTCTTGTAATTTGGAAAGTCCCGTTTCATTTATGGTAATCCTTCCTCTGCTCATCCTTTGTTCCATTGTAGGAACTCAGTTTCTTTTTCTAATATAACAAAAAGATCGAAAAGCTCGAAAAATCCCGGTCTACACGAGTTTTGACTATACTATGACTCGAAAACCCGAGTTTTCAAAATTGGTCCGGGTTTCGATGCCCTAGTCGTTGCACCGCGGAAGGTTTAAATCTGGACGAACATTTTTCAACTGCTCTGATTTTACATTTAAAGTAAATAAAACTCATGTATGTAGGATTAATACTTAACGTGATATTTTCGGCTTTGTCGGTCGTTCCGTTCCACCCTGTATATCTACAATTGTAAACTGATTTCTATCAGCACTGAATTTGTGAACACTGAATAAAATCGATTTTGTAATCCCTATGTAATATTTTGATACAGACGGCAATACATCTTCGCTGGATTACGGTGTTGTGAACATTGAAAGCACATATATCACAAATGTACAGCTTTTTGATAATTTGCAAGTATCAATATGTAAGTAAATAACGGGCGCGACTTCAGGAAAAGTAAAAGGCAGTCTTACGGGAGTTAGTTTATTGTGTAGTCTGAAGTCTGGTACAAGAAGAACCCAGAGTATTACTACAATGAAGCGTATTTATTTTATTTAAACACTTTATTGTACCACAAAGTAAATTACAAATTTTCAGAAACAATTTCAAATTTCAATTGGTATTTATTCAATTCAAATTCAGAAAAAACTTATATGCTAATTAAAATAACAACGAACGTGCTAAAAGTTACAATTCTACAATTAAATAAACAAAGTTACGTGAAGTACAAACTCTAACAAATCTAAGTAAAACAAACATGTGAGCATGCTGAGGCAGCAGCAAATATCGTACACGTACGTAAACGTACCAGATAACTACACAAATTACCTGGTCTCAATTGAGGGAATTCTCTGTATAATGAATGCCAGAGCCATGGTATTAATTCCAAAGTACTACCCGAGACACTCAGACCAAAACCAATTTAAGCGTGAAACACACTGAAAGCGGGTACGGGTCGGGTGCGTGTCGGGTCGGGAGTGCGGTGGGT
>NW_020653391.1:2068439-2087257 GCF_003589595.1 Hyposmocoma kahamanoa | reverse complement strand
AGGGACTCAACACTGCCATAATTGTCAGCATAACTAAAGTTGTTTACACCATCAGCTGCGACATGACAGCCGACTGCAGCTCTGCTAGGTTCCTTCATCAGAATAAAGGTTGAAACAAGATTGGCGAAGTCAACCCTTCCTGTCTAACCCCGCAATCCAGCTTGTACGGCTCAGAGATTGCGTCATTCCACGTCAACACGTTAATCTGATTCCTATACCAGAATCTGAACAGACACGTCACACTATTTGGCACTCCGGCCCGCTCGTAGTTCATGGTGTCAAAAAATACTAATAAAAAGCAGCAACTTGTGACGTCATTAAACAATAAGGAAACAAAAAATAATGTGATTAAACGTATTTGCACCAAACAGGTTCTATAATTAAATACCCTTTCAATTATAGTTACGTTTACTTACTCAATTTAAGTAATCCTTTAATGACTTGAATCAGGATTAAATTATTACTTTAACGTTCCCATATAAAACAATTTAATGGCACCTGAAATAATTGAAGCGGCACGCTATCTTTAGCAAATTGCTTTATAATAATTTACTTTAACCAAATGCGTAACAAAGGGTTTTACAAGTTAAATGTGCAGAAAGTTTTTGCTGTGTCGAATTTTTGCAGTTTGCAACGCAAACAAAAAAAAAATAGAAGTTTACTTCTATACAACTTACAGGGGCAGTGCCCCTCAGATATTTGCGATTTAAAGCTCTGAGTGGCACTGCAACTGCTGTGAATAGGCATGTCGCTTACCACCAGGTGCTCGACTTGTTCATCCCGTCAATTGATATCATAAAAAAAGAGTAGTAGAGTTTAATCAATGTTTATATTTCAATAATTTTTTTTTCATCATATGAACCTTTATAATTAGTAATTTATGACTGAAATACAGGATTCTCCTAGTTATTCATTAGTACAATACGTTATTCAATAAACAATTTTATTATTTTATTATTATTAATGTGACGATTTCAAATGTAATTTGGTTGACTATGGAATAAAGATTATTTAAGTTGGAGTGAAATTGATTCTATTTTTATTTAATATTCTTCATGGTATTACGAAGTGTTTATCTAAGAATATCGGACAACCGTTTCCTCCTCGACGATAGGCCTGACTTTCAATGGAGACATGTTGATATAACGACTAGAAAAAATATCATTCAACTGTGGAACCGTCTCATGAAATGGGACGAGGATATTTTACAGAACAAAAATATGACATTAATATTGTATTATTGATTCGATTTATGTTTTGTGAAATAACTCCACTAGTTTGTTATAATGAAAGCGTGAAATACACTGACAGCGGGTGCGAGTCGGGCGCGTGTCGGGTCGGGAGTACAGCGGGTGTAATTACGTGTATTTATATGGACGATAACACATCACGCCTGGGCACGGGACGGGCGCAGGTCGGGTCTCACGCCCGCTAATGACCCGACACGTGCCCGACCCTCATTCGTACTATATATGTTTCACGCTTTAAATTCAAATATTTAATAATTATCTATATATCTATAGAATAATTTCTAGATACAAAGATCGGTCTCGAAAGTCGAAAACTCAAATCGCATAGTTTAAACACGATCTCATCAAGACGATTCTGCGTTAATAAATCTGGTGAATCCCTTAAGCGACACTCCTGTCCAAGGCAGTTGCAGTGCCACTCAGAACTTTAAATCGAAAGGATCTGGGGGACACTAACACTGCACCTGTCACCCTGAGACCTAACTTAATAATACCCATGTGCCTGTAATTTCAACAGCACCCTAGGTTACCCTTCAAAACCGAAACGCAGTAATGCGAACATTACTGCTTAGCGGCAGAAATAGGCAAGTAAAAGTACATTGTGTATCAAGGGCGGTAAATAAGGAATTACGAACGCAACTTTATTGGAAGTCTTAGTAGAAGTACTTTCGGAGTCGGGGTTTGTAATTTCTGTACCGCCCGCCCGTGAAACATACAATATTTTTCATCACATTTGCGAGTAAATGGTATGATTGCATGCAGGCTAATTTGACTATAATGCCCCAAATAAAACCCTAGGGTCTTTTTTCATCTCATTACAGACATAGACGTGTAGTGTTAGGGTACTGTTGAAATACAGGCACATGGGACTTGTCAATTTATGTCTCAGGGTGACGGGCGCAGTGGTAGTGCCCCCAGATCTTTGCAATTTAAAGTTATGGACAGTCGTCTAGCTTACCATCAGGCGCACGACTTATTCGGGACGATGTCCGTCAGTTGATGTTATTAAAAACATGGGAAGATAAACGGCCCGAAGGTATTATTTGGGCTGGGTTTTATTTGCTTGCATGCAATCATATTACATGTAAATGTGATGAAAAAAACACTTTTTAAGTTCCAGTCCATCGATTTGGGAGCTACGACGCCACAGATAAACAGACAAAGGCTTCAAACTTATAATTTCCCTCTTTCAGCGTCGGGGGTTTAAAATAATTGTATTTCCTTAAAATAATTGCTAAAGTAGTTTCGTAAGTTCTCTTTCGGAGAGGTAAGTTTGTAGCTAGTAATCATTAGATTGACCATTTCAAAGGCATAGCCGCACGGAGGACAATTTCAAATGAACCGTGAGTCAAAGGAGTTTTCGGGCCACTGGTTTGAATACGATAGTTTATCTAATATCTTGTTTCCTATTTTCCTTTAGTAGAACCTTTATCTATCTCTCATAATAAGTAATATAGTAATAGTCTAATTTTTGGCTACACTAAAAAATGTTGTGTTGTGTTGACCGATGAATTACGGTTTTGAGACGTGGTCACTTACTATGGGCCTCATAAAAAAGTTCAAAGTCACTCAACGAGCTATGGAGCGAGCAATGCTCGGCATTTTTCTTGATGATCAAATCAGAAATTAGGAGATCCGTAGAAGAACCATCACCGACATAGCTCAAAGGATTATTAGCAAGTTGAAGTGGCAGTGGGCAGGGCACATAGCTCGTAGAACTGACGGCCGTTGGGCCAGAAAGGTTCTCGAATGGAGATCAAGAACCGGAAGGCGTTCAGAGGGAGACGGCCCCCTACTAGATGGACGGATGACCTGGTAACCGATGCGGCGGCGGGTAGCCGATGGATGCACGCCGCGTCCGATCGACTAGTCTGGTAATCTTTGGGGGATGTTCAGCAGTGGACGTCTTCCGGCTGATATGATGATCATGATGATGTAAAAATGTTGACAGACGTTTATATTTGTGTGGACCAGTACTTAGCGACTGACACAGCATTATCAGTGGCGTTGTACAGGTCCTTGCGTGTGCAGGTGTAGGGAATGTTTAACATACTAGGACACGGATTGTTTTAAGGCGCTGGTTTGAATCCAGTCGGGTTGAAAGAATTTTTCTTAGTGTCCGATCTTTGTATTAATAATTATAACAACCTGGTGGAGCGATTTCACAAAAAATTTAATATCATGGTAGTAAACCATCGTGACATCCAATAAACTTAAAAATTGGTTTTAAAAATGTTTTTGGTAGATACATACGTATAATATCCACCAATTTTCCTTATCCCTTTATCGTTACGTTGCCCTGATATAATGAAAAGAATATTGGTCCCAGGAGGGCGCCCTGAGAACATTCTTTATATCGGCAATAATTTGACAGGGAACTGACGGATTAGGGAATTACGTAGGCTTTTAAGCTCAACTCACACTGGCGCAGAGTCGAAGCGTCGCTACGCGTCATGTTTATCGCCTATAGTATGTTCAACTCTATTTTCCCATTATTAAGGTAAAAACTTGTGTTATGCAAATATCGAAACGGGCGTGGACGTTTGGATGCAGTCGAGCGGCTTCGCGCGTCGCCAAGCGTTGTAGTTTGAAAAACAGGACGCGACGCGACGCTTCGACTCTGCGCCAGTGTGAATTGAGCTTAAATGTCACGCTTTTAGGGATTATTTCTATATTTTAGGCATAGATTTTTCGAAATGGCTAAACTTGTGTAATAGTTACTTGGATAAATATAAAAGTTTTCAGCCTGCTATCAACATTGCGGTATCGTCGTAGCTTTTAAAAAATAATGAAACAACAATTTTGCAACAACTTCAACAGTTTTGCTTTTAGAACTCGAAACAAGCGACGGGAGCATACAAAACAGTGAGTGTGCGTGCTCGCAATTTTGTAGTTTTTATTTTAAAAAGAAGAGGCGAGGCTGCGAGGCTACGAGGCGCTTGGATAAAGTAACGAGGCGAAATTAAAAAAGTAGGGACAACTTGGTGACAGTCGTCCAAGTTTAACATAGCCAGATCACGGTATAAGTAAAGAAAGTAAAAACACTTTTATTGGATGAAACTATCAATAACCTGTACAAGTACGCCAACAAATACACAGCATTTTCAGAACAGGCTGCAACAAGGTTTTTTTAGATATGCTACATTTAATGGAATGTGGCCATTATGTGGCTCTAAGATGTTATGTGTTGTGTTGGGTGACTCGTTGGCGAAGAGGGCTAAAACTTTATACTCATATGTGTAGTGCGATTCACGTAAGTTCAAGCTATCAAGATATCGTTGAAGTTACGTAGTCGTTCGATCGAAGTCCTATCCAAAATGAGAATTCACGTATCACTTGAACGAACGTTGATATGAGTAGAATAGTAACGTAACGACTAATAAACGACGTCTTGGATTGGGAAATTTGACATTTAGTCGTCGAAAATCTATTGAAAGAATTGTCAAAATTTTAGCAGAATACGTATGACTTGATGTTCAGAGTCGATTTAAGTTTGATTCATGTTCCAGAATACGCTTTAACAACACTTGGATCGAACGACTTTAAAATTGGACTCGTTGATGTTCACTGTCACACGTTGTTACGAAAAGGCAGTTCAACGACTAAATCGCTACGATAGCGTAACGGTTTGATTACGTGAATCACCCCCGCGACACGATATAGTAGAATAATCCACAGGGATTGACATCACAAGGCCGACATTGACTCCCAGTTTTACAGGCCCTATTAAAAATAAGGTTTTTTTTTTACTTCAAAAAAGAAGGTTCTTAATGCGACTATGTTTTGTGCACGCTATTTATCCGACATTTGTAAACCGATTTCGAAGATTCTTTTTGTGTCAGAAAGGGGGTAGTTCAGCAGTAGCCTCATTGAAATTTGAAGAAAATATTCCACCTCTAAGGGTAGCAAATTAGGGGATGAATCCGACTTGTTGGATTTTACCCACTTTCTGTTAAACGATTTCAATAAAACTTGGCAAATAGATGTAATTTCAAAAATTTATGAGGTTGGTTCTTTTTTATAAATAGTTATAATTTAGGTTACTAACATAAAGAGGTACATTTAACTTACTTTGTACATAAGTTTTTTTTTCAAACGCACACTCTTAACATAGCCACGCGCTAGGGTGACCCTGAGTCAAGGGTGCCATGGACACACACATAGACAACCACAAATTACACCCAAACTCACGGAAGATATAAATGTAGGCCATACAAATATTTCCGGGAATCGCACCTCGGTACTCTGTGTGGCAGTTCGGCATGGTAACCGTTAGGTCGCGGAGGCAATTAAAGTAGCTATTACAATTGTACTTTGCAAAATGAGCTATTTCTAACTTTTATTACAACTCTTTTACTGTTTCCGCGATCAGATTGTGGAATTCTTTCCCTGAATCGATCCCTTTCTCTTGATTGCTTCAAACAACGTGTCAAGGATCACTTCCTCAACTCCTAAGTTTCGTCTTTCCTCTACAATTCTTTCATTTATTTCCAATATTTATATTTATACTTCGTTTTTCTTTGTCTTTTAAAAGTACATAAGTATTTAATATTATTTGTATGTATATGTATATCTATCTACGTATATATTCTTATTATTACTTATTATGTGTGTGCTTATGACGATATTCTTTGGTTGCATCCCTTTTGCACATCGCTAATGTCTGTCCTAAGGTTGCCTGGAAGAAATTGCTACATAGCAATAAGGCCGCCTATTGCGCATTAACTTACTACTATTATTATACTTAATCTATTGTATTGCATTTTAACTGTAGTTTTATGTGCAATAAATAATATTTCTATTTCTATTCAAAAGTATTGTGGTTTGCATTGATTGAACAGCCGTTTGATTTTTTTAGCAGCAGTACCAGACCAGGGAAGTACTATCTTACCTTTTTCGGATTACTGCGTTCTGCACGCCTCAGATCTTTGCGATTTAAAGCTCTGAGTGGCACTGCAACTGTTATGGGTAGGCGTGTCGCTTACTACCAGGCGCACGACATGTTCGTCCTGCCACTGGCATCATAAAAAAAATACAAAACACTATAACTTGCACTGTTGTGGTTTGACACGGTAGCACTGTTCATGTGACAATTCTATTCCTGTACGTCTGGCGCACCATAGGCAATAATCGGCGAGTACTTTACGCCCATGGGCATATCCTTTCACCACGATAGCAATCATTTATACCTCGAGTGTATGCCATCGATAGGATAAGAAGAAGAAAACTGTTGAGTTTTCCTTAAAGAATAAAGCTTTGGCCGTAATCCACCACTCTGGACATAGCCGGTAAGGGAGTTCGAATGTTTACTAAGATTTTTGTGAACATTCTAAATACCCGGTTACACGACGTGAAATTTATCGGCGCGTGGCGACCGCCGAGTTATCACGCTTTCACGTACATTACTCGCGATATGAATTATATTTACTAGGCAACAAGATTTAAATTCCTCGGCACAATACAACCGCACCACCAAAGACGTGGCAGACTCGCCCTTCGCCCGGTACGCTCGTTTAAGTTAAAACGTAAAAGCTAAATAAATAGAGCGCATTATGCCATGACAGTTAGGCGCACGCGGTCGCTGCGCAGCAGCCACAGTCGAATAAACGGACCCTTAGACTTACAGGTATCATCACGATAATTTTATTCGGCCTTAAAGCAAATGATTCAAAAAAGACATTGTACTGTAAAATTGAGGTTGTTTTGTATGCCCAAAGCGGGAGGTGTCTATTATGATTATAAACTAAATAATAATAATAATAATTTATTTAAAATAATAGATCCACTTTGTTAGTAACAATTAAAAACTTAGGACTATGTTAGTAAATTACACTTTATAAAATAATTAAAATAGAAGTCCTTAAAAATAAACAATAGAGATTAACAACAGGTATGCGGAATTAGAATTCATGTCACCGGCCCTTCTTGGTGACATGAATTCTGGTCCAATGGTCACTTATATCGGACACGCTACATCCTCCGATATGGTGTTCGGAAGGCTATTACCGTTGCCACGCATCCTGTTCATGATCGACGAAATGCGTTTCCGTATAACTGCGTCAAAACCGTCGGTACGCGCCTCCGCAAACATGCCGGACGCACTACAGAACGGGGGCAGCCGCAACAGCATTCTAAAGGTGTTATTATACTGACCCTTCAGGGCATTGAAGGATTTCTGCGTATAATTAACCCACAGGCCGCAGGTGTACAGTGTCTGGCAGTAGGACTACTTTGACCTCATTCGTACACCGTGCAAAGCTGCGAGCTAACATATGGTACGTTACCGTCAATGCCCTGCGCGGGCCTATCCAGCTCTAAGTTTTCTGTGAGCGCATCAGTCACCCAGTGACCCAGGTATTTAAACTGCTTCACTTGCTTGAGAGGAGCACCATCTAGTGTAACAGGTGGAACAGTGTTATACGTTTTCGTGCCCGCCTTGAAAACTAGCAGCTCACTTTTCAAGAAAATGCCAAGGCATTATACCTGAGTCCATGGGCCACCGCATATTGCTCACAGATTTTCTACAGCCACCAATCGAGCACCCCACCCTAACACCACTGAGCTCCTCAATTAGTCCGTTTATGTACAGGTTGAACAACTTGGGAGACGTCAATGCCCCCTGTCTCACCCCGCTGTGCAACCTGTACACATTCCAAAAACTGTTTCCCCATCTCATGTCATTCGACTGGCTTCCATACTAGTACTTTAACAGCAACTGGTGTTCTGTTGATAGAGTAGTTTCTGAAGCAATTTTCCTCCAGAGTACGTCATAGGAAACCAGGTTGAATGCCCTGGAGAGGTCCAGAAAACAAGCAAATACAGGTGTGCGTCGGTCTGTATAGCAGCTAATGACGTGGAGAGTCCGGGCTTGAAACTGAACTGATCGTCAAGAAGTTTCATGTTATTACAGAACCGCTTATCAATCACCGCATCCAATATTTTAGCCGTTATTGTGGCTAATGAAATGGGTCTATAGTTTTCTTTGTCCGACACATCTTCAGTCTTGTTCTTGGTAATCGGAAGTACTGTAGTTTTCATTAAATTTGCAGGCAAGTACGAATGTCCGATACACGAAAAATTAGGGTTAACACTCTCGGGAGATTTACACCTCCGTTCTGAAAATGCTCCACACTGAGACCGTCGTGTCCAGGTACTACAAGTACAACTAAAGGAGTCCAGTTTTGCTAGTGGATATCCCAGAAAATAACGGAACAAGAACAAGGAATTGAACAATAGCGAGTCTCCATAGGAACTTCTTTTTTTGAAGACCTAGATTGAACATTGCGTACCCAAGGTATAATACAGCTGTATTATATACAGTGCTTTTATGACATAAAAGTCATAAAAAATATGTAGCGGACTGTATCAATGGGTTAAAGTTTGGGTGCTAACAACGAGTGAGCAAGGCCAAGAGAATGTACTTACAGTTTATTAATAATTTACTAGTAAACACGTAGTTATCGAAGCAAAACAGCTAAAATAGGCTAAAGTCAACAAAAAAGGCGCCAAAAACAAATAAATTTAAATTTAGAATTTAAATATAAAACTTGAAGAGATTATAAAATATATACAAAAGAGATCTGTAGCGACCGCTGCGATTCGTTACACGAACGACATGAAACAATTGAAATTTTATAACTCTCCTATTTAAGAACAAAAATGTTATGAACTAATTTCGTTCGTAGAATCAATTTCTCCTGAAAAGTTGTCAATTTGCACATGTGACCCTATTATATCAAGGCTGCGATTAGATGTTTAGCCGTATGGAAATCGGAAGTAAATTTTACTATTAACTCAAACTAATACTGTGCTTTCAAGAATAAAATATTCATAAAAAGTTAAGAGAATAATATACGTACAGATGAAAAGAAGTTTTAAACTAAGACTTCATAAGGTTTTCTTTTACTTTGTGCAAAAGCAAATGTTTTACTTAAGTGTTCATAACAAAGCCTTAAAGGATCAGATGGCAAAAGTAATTAGAACAAAGGAGGGATTGGAATAAAATTATACTTGCTTACAAAATTTGTGGTACAGAAATCCATTCACTTGGCGGACATATTGTTTTAAGGATTTTTTTATGTTACCAAGTGACAGGATAAAGGAATTGTGTGACTGGTGGTAAGTACGTGCTACACACCTGTCCATAGCAATTGTAGTGCCATTCAGAGCTTTAAATCACGAAGAACTGACGAGCACTGACACTACGCCCGTCACTCTGAGACATAAGTTACAGTACTTCCCTGGCGAAGTCTTTCTTAAGAAGTTCTGTGGCTTCTAAATAAGATCTGCCAAATTTTTGAAAAATATTTGATGGATGGTAGTGGACTTTACAGTCAACGGCTTAGTGGTGGCAACCTTTTTTTGTGCAATGAGCAACGGGTGGTGAACGTGCCAACACTTTCGGTGGACGCTGTACGTGCACCCGGGATAGCTCACTCAAGTCACTGGCGTATTGAGAACTGGATGAAGTCTGCGTAAGCAGGCTGATCTAGGGTCAGGACCTGACTGATAATGTCCCCTGTGCAGGCTTGCTTGCCTAGATTACAGTGTCCTTCCCGTATACCCAAGAGGTCGGTAGAGAGGGTTACTATAAACAAAACTTATGTATTAGTACACGGGAATGTTGAGCATTATTCGGTAAACCAGCTAATTATTGGTTTAAATTAGTAATGTAAGAAATACTATTTATTTAAAACCTGTCTTTTAATAATCCGTTGACTTTCCACTTCGGGAGTCTAGTTACTTTAGGAAATATCTGGGTCATGTGCTTATACATGACAGATATGAGCTCCTGCTACATATAAAGATGGGAAATGTCGACTGGACTGGAATCGCGAGTGCCGCTAAACTGTTTAGCCTCGCCAATGATTGGGGCAGATATGTTGAGCCAACCTTCAGTAGATAGAAAGGCTCTCAGAAAAGAAAGACATTAAAATGTATATATCTATTCTAACAGAACCTGCCGTCTAGCATAAAGATTCTTCTATGCTCCAGTATTAGTTTGGTAATGATATTCGAGATATGGGAAAAGGCCCGGCTTTTCAGGCGTCATAAATTCTGAAGGTGAGATATTAGGAGTCTGCTGGGAGCTCACGCGATGCGCTACCCCCACCTACACGGCCCTTAAAGCCCACTGTCGGTCGGAATCTTCTTCGACGTGCTGGTCTCACCACGATGTTTTCCTTCGCCGAAAAGCTTATGGTAAATATCAAATTAATTACTTATGTAATAAAAAATCGTGCAGCACCTAGCGGTGACAAGAAGAACTGAAATTTGCCATAGAAAAAACCCACGGAACTCTAAATCTTAGACCGTTTTTAATAAATATTAAAGCAGGGTAGACATGGAGGGTTTATAACTAACGTCTGTCAGCGAAGTTTGATAATTTGCACGTCACCTTTGGGACATTAATTTACTTTTTTGGGCACATTCTTTGGAGCCTTGTGTCAAGTGTCTGTTATTTTTATATTCTACGGTGTTTGGGGAAAAGTTTTATACTATCCATAAAAATAAAAGAAGAGGGAAAAGTTTTGTGGAATTCTTTATCACTTTCATTAGCCTCCGAACGGCTTTGTACCATCAAATGCGATAGACTAAGAGCGACGCTACAGGATGCGTTGCGTTGGCATCGCGACACCAGCGGTGACATGCCACGTCTCTTAACTGCTAACAGATTGACTGCACGTTTGCAGTTCACTTATTAAACTTTGTGAACTTCTTAGCCGAGACTTGGATCCGTGGTCTCAGGCCTCAACTGCATGAAGTTGATTACGACTTCACGCATTAACTGCAAAGAACCATAAATTTGTTAACAGTTTAGTTTCACGGGCTGCGCCCGTGCTAGCTCGCTCCAACGCGCCAAGGTAAGAGTGCAGATCGTGCCGGCGTGTGCTCACATGCGGGCGGGTGATGTCACGGGTCGTGTGAAGCCGCCTTAAGTAAGCGGCGTTAGGTTACGACACCGTATTACTCGAGTGGTAGTCGGTGCATTGAAATCAAAGCGTTGCAACAACGCAACCTCTCGTGTAGAGCGATGCGCTCTAAGGCCAAAACTCTCTTAGAGAAAATGTGTACAGCGTCCCAAAAATGAAACAGCCTGTATGTTCCAATGGCACGTTTTTATTTGTAAATCACTCCACAGTTATACAATTTCCGTGAAAAATTTAATAGCGCGTTTTAGAAAATTATATAAAAGGTTCTACGCCATCTAGCGGCATCTTACCTAAAATAAATATATGTATAATGTTAATAGAAGTCTTAACAAAATGTAAGCTTACATTGAAACATAAACGGTTTGATATATTACGTCCAGGTTACCGCAGTCGAGCAAGAAGTTCGTTTATTAATAGGTTTTTAATTAGTGAAAAATAATCACAGGACGAACCAGTCGTGGGTCTAGTGGTAAGCGACCTGTCCATAACAGTTGCTGTGCCACTTAGAGCTTTAAAAAAAGCTATGGTGCACTGCCACTGCACCCGTCACCCAGAGACAAGTTGATAGGTCCCATGTGCCTGTAATTTTACACCCTAACCCGCCGTCATTGCACTGCACGTTTGTTAGAAGTATTAATATGTGCGTTTGTATGTGTGTGCGTTTTTTGCAGGACAAACACCGTGTGAATGGTTCTATGTTTAGACATATGTATGCGCCACTATTTATTCGGTTCGGATTTATACTGCAAAACGTGCAATACAATGCCGTGTGAACGGTGGGTTACCCTTCAAAACCGGAACGCATTAATGCTAACGTTACTGCTAGGCGGCAGAAATAGGTAAGGTGGCATTACCTCGACGAACTCTTTCACAAGGAGCTCTGGGTACTGCTACTAAAAATGACCCAGCGTTTAAATAAGTGGGAACGGACTGTAATCATTAATAAATAATATCTAAACTGTTGTATTGTATTAGTACCACCCAGTCTAACAAAAACAGGAACAAGCATTGTTCAGCAAAAAACCAAAACAACCCAGCTTCAAAAACCTGAGTTCGTCCCTTTTTTTAGTCAAATAGAATTTATTATAATAATAACTTGGGGATAATTGAAATTTATTGTAGTAAACCGACGAAATGTGACGTAAGGGAATAAATAACAAATTGATTTATGTTGTAGACAGTCAATATACATTTTGGTTGTGTAATTTGGTAGTCTGAAAAACGCCATGTCAACTCTTGTTTGTAATATTCGTCCAATCTAAAGATAATAAATCACACCCCGTGGTGGAATAGTCACATCTGCAAAGTGACAGCATTTCAGGAAAGAGGTTTTCTAGATTGTGCGAACGAAATTACTCAACAACATTTATGTTTAAATAGAATATTTTATAAAATTTCACATATGAATTGTTTCAAGTTGTTCGTATTATTTTTATAAATTTCATGTGATAAAAACTTTTGATCGTAATGACGTATGATCGCATGTGGCTTTGTTATACCAAGGGCCTGGAGTATCAATTCATACAAATTAACTTTACTACATATTTAAAACTGTAGATGGTGACACTTGGATAAAATAAAAAATAAGTAGTATAGAATCTCGAAAATTTTTAGGTATGTCATACTAAATAAGAAGTATAAAATATAAAAAAAATGCAAAACAAAAAAGTAAACAACATTTTACGTTTAAACAATATTTTAAAATTCATTTTCAAATAAAGAATATTGGTGAAAACATGTAACTGTCGTTGAAATCATGGAAATTTTTTTTTCAGATCTGAATCGCAAATATTTGTTTTCTTAAACACGATATGTCATTGAAAAGAGAACAAATCGAAGGTTTCTCAATGGTATTACTTAACTATTATTTTTATCATGAAAACCTAACAAATATGTTTTTAAACACATGTATCTCCGAATTTAGAATTTGCTACTTGTGCCTTTCTTTCTTCCGCCGTAACGCTGATCAATTCGTGGTCCGGGAGAAATATGTCTGTAGGCTAAAATTTTATTCCTTTCGTGAGTAGGTTGTAATTTGTGGTTGTCTATGTGCGTGTTATGGCACCCACGATACACGGATTCCCTAGTGCCCATGAGTGTGTGCGTTGTTATTATTATTAATGTTCTTATGAACATATATAAAAAACAAAATTTGTAAAGGTGCCGTGTGTAACGCCCTGTGTCTTGGCTAAAAAATGTTCTAGACCTTCATATACTTACACATTTATGTCGTTGACTGTGTCACGTATGGGTGGCAGCTATTACGAGCCGTCGTATGATTTATTGAAGGCGGTAATTTCGCAATTTATCTTCCGTGGTGACGAGTATACGAAGAGCCTTTGTGTACAAACATTAAGGGGTAATTTTCATTTTCATATAATAATTATTAATATATGAGCAAAACTGACACCTTACCACTTTAAGGGTTGTTTTTACGTGCATGTGACAGCAGTCAGTGCGGCTCTCGGAAGAAAGAAAGGCACAAGCAGAAAATTGAAAATTGGATGAAAAATGAGTTTAAAAACCAGTTTTCACCTCACTATAGCGAGGAAAATGATAGATGAAAGAAAAACAGTTGAACTGTATATAACTGCCTCCGTGGCCGAACGGTTACCATTCTGGTCTGCCACGCAGAGGTCCCGGGTTCGATTTCCGGGCCGGGAGAAATATTTGTTTGGGTGTAATTTGTGGTGTTCTATGTGTGTGTCCATGGCACCCGCGACACAGGGTTTCCCTAGAGCGGGGCTATGAGTGTGTACGTTATTCATTTATTTATAACCATAACAAATCATATCGAACTGGGTGACGAAATATTTTCATAGATTTCTCATAGATGGCGCCAAAAAGTAATTGAAAAACCAAATACAAATACGCGACAAGCACATAGAAAAGTTCGTGATATCCGTTGATTCGTTCCGTAGCTTAGTTGGCATAGCGTCTAGATTTGCTAGAAGACGTTGTTGGTTCGAATCCGGCCGGATCGAAGGAATTTTTTCCAAGTGTTCGATCTTTGTATTAATAATTATAACAAATCAGTTTTAATAAACAAAACTATTTATCGTTGTCAATTTAATGTCAACAATAATAAGAATAAAATATAGCAATGGATTTAAATGTACACACGTACGACAAATCGCGCTGTTGCCGGTGCCATTATGTTTTTTTTTCATCGAAAGAAGAAGTTACGTGCAGTCCATCGTCAAGTTCGAATTTCAAAAATCGTTTCCGGGCTAGCGTGGAAAAAGCGCTATTGCGCGCAAATTGCTAATAACAAAGAAAGCCTTTGAGAAAGAAAGAAAGGTGAAAAAGTTTCTGTTTGTTACTAAAAAATGTCACTTACGCTGATTTTGCTTAACAATAACATTAAAACTAAATAATACATAAAACTGCTTATATGAGGTTGTAGATCTCGGTAAGCTGATTCCAGATATGTTAATAACTCGATTTCGCTAAAAATGTCGATTACGTTAGTTATGATAAGGGCAGCTGTGTACATAATATTAAATAAATATACAGATTTCAAAATCTTTCTCTTCAATGTGTCTATTGATACCAAGAACATTTTATTGACATTTTTTATAGACATTAAGGACGCGATATATTTATAAATATTTATACGTACACGACATTATCTAGGTTTGGAATTATTTAATTCCAAGTCTAGATAATGTCGTGTACGTGAAGGCCTCTAAGGAATAATCCATCAGTGGTTTAATAAATTAAATTAAGTCTTAATTTAATCCAACGAATACGTACTTTACAGCTTTAGCTGAGACAGAGTTTTCTTTGAAAGAAGTTGAGCTAAGAGCGCTCGGTTCTCAATAGAATGCTAAGTCAAAATTAAATTCTTGAAGAAAATCCAAGCTGGCACTAACAAAGACTTTTCCTGAAGAATAACCTTTTCAGTACTTAATAAAGTTGTATTAATACAATTTAATTTAAATGTCTACCTACGTGAATAACCATAAGGTTCAAAATTATACAAATGTGGGTTTTAACGTGCGATTTGAACAATATTAGACGAAACTTGCACGTTGCAATTACAATAAAGATTAGCGGGCTACGGTCCTTAATTCCTCCTTCCTTTAAGGTCCTTAATAACAAATTTCTTCGCACGGCCGAAGAACACCGACATCTATCCGGCCTCGGCAATTTCATATTAAGAATTGACCAATTACAGAACGAAACTTGATCAGCCTAAGATTGATGCTACACGAAGCGATGCATCGGTGACATTGCGTTGTACTACGTAATACATATACTTAAGTTAGAACGATTGCCACATGGTGCGTAGAAACGGCGCGCGGCGACAGAACACGTGCGCTTTGAATAAGAGGTAAGGAAACGAAGTTGGGAGGGGGCTGTGATATGTAAGCAAGCGGCGTTACGTTGCGAAGCCGCATTTATCGCGTAACAATCGTCTCCGCCGGCGAAGACTGGAGCCCCTCATTTCAGCGTGTACTCGCGTAGACTTACCCCTAAGCACGCCCTTCTGGCGGAAGTCTCCAGTGGCGTCTTGGGACGAGGTCCGTGCCCACTTGGGCGCCTTCAGGCCCGCTACTTAGTTTTTAGTTTACTTTACTTCTAACGGGTCAAGAGGCTTCAGCTCGTCCATTCAACTGGTGCAGTCAAGGTCATCAACGGCCAACTGTAAAGTGTCCTTCGAAAGAAAAAAGCGATACCGCATTGCTCGTGTGGCACTCGGTGCGTTAAAATCATAGTTTTGCGGAGACTGACGTCACGCACCGGCAACCCACGTGTGGCGTCGCTGTTCCTTCACCTTTAACGTCGAAAAGTTACCGTTCTCCTACTAAGCTTTAATGGCTCTAGTCAGAATTTAAACTTTAAGAAAAGTAATCCAATAGGCCTGCTTCCAACAGCCGTCTCCAATGTAACAGCCACTTTAGGTTTCGTCGAGTGACATTACCGTGTTTTATCTCACACCAATTTATCTTCATAACTGATTTAGGAGACCATTTAAAGTTACACGAGATGTGACTTTTACGTGTGGTATGAACAAAATGTGGCGCTATAAATAAACAAGTATTTAGATATTTAGCGAGGTGTATTTTTGGAGAAAAACGTGTCGATTTTAAACTTTTAGTTACCTAAGTAAAAACAAACATTTACCGCAAATTCCATGCAATCAATTCCACACATTTAGTAGCAACAGAGCTCGTTGTGGAACAATTCCTCTAGGGAAGTACTGCGCCATACCTATTTCTGTTCCAAGCAGGAATGTGTGCTGCGTTGCGGTTTTGAAGTGCAAAAGTGCTGGTAAATTTACAGGCAGGAGGGACTTGTCTACTTATGTTTCAGGGTGACGGGCGTTGTGGCAGTGTCCCTCAGATATTTCATTCTAAAGCCGAATGGAATGGAAGCGTACTGCACGACTTATTCGCCCCGTTACTGGATATCATAAAAAAAGCTAATATATAATTTGTTTTTTAATTCGAGCTGAAGTAGGAATGTCGACGATTGGCTAATGACGTTTGGCCATCTCTGTTAGCTGTGACCATAGTCATTGAAAAGGGCCCGAAATGTAGGTTAGTTTGAAAAAAAAAACATATTTATGGGATTTTGATCTCAAAAAATAGTTTAATTTCAATAACGTCGAGACGACCTCGGTGGTCGAGTGACTTGAACACCAGTTTTCATGGTGTCGTCATCTCTGAGGTTCGATCCCTTGCAGGGTCAGTGCAGAAATTAACTTTTCTATGTTGACTCGGGTCTGGGTGTTTGTGGTACTGTCGTTGTTTCCGATTTCCACAGCACAAGTACTTTAGCTACTTACCTTGAGTTCAGAGCAACGTAAGTGATGTTGTCTAATATTCAAATTTATATTTACCTAAACTTTTTCTTCTAATGCCTGTAACCAGGATAGGCAGCTACTATAATTCTACGGTTAGGCTGATTACATACGGTGCCGTAATAACAGCGGTACCGTCGCCTTTACGGCGCACGGCGCCTCAGTTTTAGCCATCCTTGGATTTGTCGCACATCTCCATAAACGTACCGCGCTGCGGCAATCCTCTACTAATGGACGATTTCAGTTGATCACACCGCATGGGCTGTATTTGCGGTATGACGCGGTGGTGCGGTATGACGCAATAACACCTGCCGTGCCGCGGCGATAAGATGCAGCCACGGCGGCGCCATGTGTAATCAAATCAACCTAAGGTTCAATTTATATTACGGCGGAACGTGAAAGTGAACTTTATGGGCAATTGTATAACGTAATTCTAGTAATCCGCGGAATTCTTGAGCATGCTTGAGAATGCTCGCGCATTCCATGGCAGATTTTGGCTCTTGTCTAGTTTGTACTTTACACAATTGGCCATAAAGTTTATTATGCTATATGTACCTACATACAATATCGTAATAAAAATTCGCTTCCGTTTCGTTCAGTCGCAATATAAATTGAGCCTTAGGGTATCGGTAACAAAACGCCAAGTTCACAGTATAGTACAGGAATGACGCTTTAGAAATTTGTCTTTTTGTAGAGGCAATATTTCAATTTTAACTTTACGAAAAGTGCTTTAATAGGCCCACTTTCAACAGCCGCCTCGAATGTAACAGCCACTTAAGGTTTCCTCGAGTGACATTACCGCGTTATATCTCAGACCAATTTATGTTCAGAACTAATTTAGGACACAATTTTCATGTTACATTGTTCTAAATGTTTCGTTGAGCGAATGTTTTGTCTATTTTCGTAGTTATTTACTGTATTATTATCAATTGTTCCTGGAAACATTAATAATAATAGAATAGGGAGTCTAGAATAGATATCTAAAGTAATAATAATAAGAGTCTAAAATAGATATCAAAAATAATAGCGCATTTTTCGCCGGTTCTTGAATCTAAGTCCCTGATCCCGGCCGATTGAGCAATTGCTGGGAAATACCACCTCTTCCATTTAAAAATTTAAAAACTATATTATAACTTTACTTACAGGAAAGCAACCATGTTAACAACAAGATCAAAATATAATTTAAAAAGAGATCAATTTTAAAATTGGCAATGGCAAACAATAAAACACAATAGACATATAATATAAAAATTAAAACCATAACCTAAAAACTATAATTTAAAATAAAATTAAAAATCAATATTGAAATATAAAATTAAATATCAATAAAACTAAAATGGAAAAAATCTAACAAAGCAAAATGAACGAATACGAAAATAATAATGGATCCGCTTTGGTTTCACGAGGAAACAATGTTTAATTTAGAGTGCTAAGAAAAGTGAGTGACAAGAAGCTAAAATGAGGTCATCGTTGATTGTTACAGAAGATGAAACATCTGCTTCTAAACCTATCAATTGTTCCTCGTCAGACAATCTGTTACAACCACTCTGAAAATCAAGAAAAACATCTGTGTACTTTCAGAAGAAATCTTAAACTAGTAATTTTCAATTTGATTATTTTCATATAAATAAATGAATTAAATTAAATTTGAGACGTACAACATTTAGTTGTATGTGTCAAATTTTTTTATTTAGCATCTAATTGTGTTAGCATTTGAATTTTATTTTTATTTTTTTTAATTGTGGTGTTTTATTTTTAAGACAGGCCATGGCAGACTATCAGCGAGGGCAATGTAATTAGCATAGTTCTCAAATGTTGAGTCATAGC
>NW_020653391.1:2048748-2068429 GCF_003589595.1 Hyposmocoma kahamanoa | reverse complement strand
TCGAGCAGATTCTAAGCGGATTAAATCTATAAAGCGGACAAAGTCCATAAAACTAAAATAGTAAGCCATCTGTACGGGCAATGAAATTTTTCTAAGCTATTACCCCTAACATTTGCATGTCTGATGAAACTGACTTGGCTCAGACTTTGTAGGAAAATTTGTAGTAAGACTGGGGCATTTAACGTAGCATCGTGACATTATATTTTATGAAAGACCTTGCCAACAACAACCCACTTACTAGGGTAGGCGATATGTTTTTATACGTTACATTTTAAGGGCAAAAACATTCGCTTTCTTTCATTTCTGTTTTTAGCTTATCAGTATAAAGTATATCTTCAAACCTGACACACTGAAAAAGCCATGTAATTGAAATAAACAAGATATTCTTTGATGCTCTTTTTTCAGTTGGTGTAGGGATCAGTGATAAAATGAATATTTATTTTTACATGACCGATCGCTTGAAATATGAATTACTATGGAAATTCGATGACATTAAAATCAAATGTTATTGTCTAAAGAATGGGCTAATTTGTTACTCGATACTATGTGCTTTACCGGGTTGTATAAAATCCTGAAAATAGGCCAACGAATTATTTCATTATAAAATAGCATTAGAGCTCCTTGTGAAAGAGTTCGTCCAGGGTAGTACTGCCACTTTATCTATTTCTGTCGCCAAGCATTCTGTATTCCGGTTTTGAAGGGTGCTAATTAGATATGAGCGCCGATAATAGACCAACCGGCGGCGCGCCGACGAAAATGTGTCGGCGGCGGCGGCGTTTCGGCGGCGCGAGCGCGACCCTAAAACGAATTTGTATAACGGTGTTTGTTTTTACAAAAACCGTTATACAAATAATTTTCAAAGGAAAAATAAAATATCGTATTTTCTATAGTAATATAATTTTTATCCGTTCGATCAGTCGCTCTGATCGTACGTACGCGCACGCTTCCATATTGTGTATGCGTAGTGAAAATGGCAACGCCAGAAATTGACATATTAATTTTTTAACAAAACATCTTTCAATATAAAGTCACTAACTAACTTTTGTCGCCCATCTATCTCTGCAGAGGCCGGACGGCACGCTGGCCTATACTGCAGAGGACCAGGCAAATCTTTTTGCCTCATTCTTTGCAAAGAGTTCGCGTCTGGATCTCATCTTACCTCAGGCTGGCTGCACTAAGGCGCCAATTCGCATACGCCAAAAAGAGGTACTTAGAACTCTGCGGAATCTAGACGTGAATAAAGCTAGCGGGCCAGATGGAATTCCAGTACTAGTCCTACGTAACTATGCGCCTGAGTTGTCTCCTGTTCTCACACTCTCACGCTCTCACTTGAGAGTGGTGTAGTTCCCAGTTCGTGGAAGCTTGCAAACGTGCAACCTGTGCCGAAACAGGGAAGCAGAGCTGACTCTGCAACTATAGACCTATCTCAGTCACTTCCATACTCTGCAAGACTATGGAACGTGTACTCAACAACCGTCTCCTGTCGTACCTTGAAGACAACGACCTCCTCAGTGATCACCAGTACGTATTCCGACGAGGGCAATCAACTGGGGATTTTCTTGTGTATGCTTGTCCCATATGGAGCGAGGCTATAGAAAAGCACGATGAAGCACTTGCAGTGTCTTTGGATATTTCTAAATCCTTTGACGGGGTCAGGCCCGCAAGCCTTCTAAGTAAGCTTACGTCTTATGGGTTTCCCACTGATCTGTGCAATTTGCTTTTGTTCTGGGATTTCCTGAGCGAACGTTCGATTCCAGTGGTCTTAGAAGGCTACTCTTCCGAACATAAGGCGATAGATTCCTCAGGGTTCCGTACTGTCTGCAACTCTCTTTCTGCTGCATATCAATGGTATGTTAATTCCAGATACCTTTACGTATGCTGATGGCAACACAGTTGTAGATAGGTACTTGACCCATGCAGGGGTCAGTGGAGGGGACATCCAGTCTTGTCGAGAGTCCATGGTTAGCCGTTTGGATTTGACACTCAAGGCAGTCTCTGATTGGGGTGATGCCAATCTTGTCAAATTTAACGCTACCAAAGCGCAGGCGTGTCTATTCTCTACAAAACGGAGTCCCTTTGAGTTGACTCCAACTTTTCGTGATATATCCATACCGATAGCCGACTATCTCCAGCTACTTGGCATGGACCTGTCGTCCAATTTGTACTTCGGCAGATACATTGAATCCATCGCCAAACATGCAGCAAGGAAGCTTGGGATCCTTTCCAGGGTGAGGCGTTACTTCACACCGGGACAGTTGCTTCAGCTGTACCAAGCACAAGTCCGGTCGTGCATGGAGTACTGCTGCCACCTTGGATTCAATTGACAACCGTGCCAAGAAGCTTATAGGTGACTCGGAAATAGTGGAGGCAAAGCTGCAGAGCCTTCAACGCCGCCGTAAAGTTGCCAGTTTATCGGTATTTTACACGATATATCACGGAGAGTGTGCGATGGAATTACACGATTAATTCCGCCTTCCCCTTTCCATCACCGGGGACTAGGCGTAGGCGTGGGTTCCACCTCTATGTTGTGGATATTTCAAAGATTCGCACGATGCGTTTACGTTGTACGCTTCCACATTTATGTGGCGAACTATGCTATAGAGTGGAATTCCCTGCCTGCAGACTGGTTCCCTGAACGTTATAACTTGGGCCTTTTCAAGGCGAAAGTGAATAGGCATTATTTAAGTGTGCATGCTCCATTGTCGACCTCATTGTCACTTTCCATCAGGTGAGATGGAGGTCAAATGCGAACTTATATTTTATAAAAAAAAAAAATTATAAAAGTAATTTTCTGGCGTCGCCATTTTCGCATACACAATATGGAAGCGTGCGCGTGCGTATCGGAGCGCGTGATCGAACTGAACGGCGCGCCGCGCCGGTTGCATTTGTCGGCGGCGGCGGCGCGAGGCAAAACGCGGCGGCGGCGGCGCGCCGGCGCGACGCACATGTCTAGTGGTGATGTAATTACAGGCACATGGCACTTGTCAACTTGTCTCAGGGTGACATGCGCAGTCGCAGTGCCCCTTAGATCTTTGAGGTTTAAAGCTGTGAGTGGCACTGCAACTGTTATGGAAAAGCGTGTAGCTTACCATCAGGTGCACGACTTGTTCGTCCCGTCACTTAATATTATAAAAAATCTAACTTTGCAAATACCTTTTCATGTGGAGATATTTATTTTTAAGAAGGTACTACAGAAACCTGTTTCTTGGTTTTCAACTGAGGCACCTATAGTTATTAAATTCACATTTATGCCAAAATCAGAAAATTTCCCAGCGGCTTAACGACAAGTCGCGCCACCCGCTGCGTCAGTCGGCATCGGGCGCTTGTCGACGACGGATCTGAGTCAAGTTTTCTCCGCTTTTTCTTACTTTATCTGTATTTGTATTAATTGATCATTGATGATGCTGCAATCGGAACAACCTAGACTACCCAATTCTTAAGTTTGAATTTACGTTTTTCAGTGCAGTCTATATTTAATTGAAGTTGTTAGCACAACACGATTAACTGTCGTTTACGACTTTTTTAACGTTACGATGAGAGACTGTCGTGACAATGGGAAGTACTAGAGCGACAATCATCAGACGATAACTAAAACGTCACGATAAAAAGGGTTTGTAGTATCTGAAACCGGGGTCTATTTAACCCAAATGCGAGTATCGTGTGACTGGCCCGGGACTGGTTCCATGTCAAAAGTAATGAAATTTGAGTCTCAGTAGCTACATAAACAAGCTAGTAGATAGACGGACATAAGAAACCGTAAGAGTTCTCAATTTAACTTGAGAACTGTAAAAAGGGAAATCCTCATTCCTGATCAAGAATTGGCTACACCAGAAAAGCTCTAAACACGGTAAGATGATACTTATCGTCAGGATTTAATCCCTTTGTCCCTTTTGTACGGCATTCGCTGGAAGATAAGGAATGGTTTCAACTGGCCTATTGTAGTTAGTTGTACCTACGCAATGGAAGCCGTGTTATTATTTTATTTATTCTGTAAACTTTTCTATGCAACATACAGTTTTTATAAGATCGAGTACCAGGACCTCATGAGCGCCGCAGCGTATAAATTTACAGCAAGTTTAGCCGACAGCCGCAGTCCCCTGGGGCCGCATGTGCCGTATGCATGTGTAATGCGGTCGGATTAATACCAGGCAAGAATAAATACATTCAAAAAAGGCTCGGCGATGTCGCGAGAGAGGGTATTTTAGTTGAGCATTAAATTAAATTTCTAATGCGTAATATTTGGCTATGTAAATTGGTAGACAGGACGAATATAGAGCGTTGGATGTAGTTTGCTTGTAGTTGTTACAAAGGATCCGTAAAACACGATTCGTATTTTCTTACCGTAGATATTGAATAATTAATAAAAGTTGACTTATCTTCTTAAAATATTCACCCATCGCCAATGACGCGTAGTTGGCGTTCGTCATTAATTCATTCATTTCTATTCACTATTTTTATGTACTCGTAATAAATGCCCGTGATTATCAATATATCGACTCATCCGAAGAACAGAGTCCGATGTTATTATATAACGAAAAGAGAATAAGTACGTTACGAGAATAATTTCGTTATTCAAACTAAGGCCTATGTAAAGGTGTTTTGAGAATTTATATACCTTATTTCGTTTCGGAAATATAAAATCGAAGAACAGTCGATCTGACATCCACAGTGAAGAAGGAAGGAACGAAGTGTACTATGTCCCGAGAACAAGTAGTCTTGCACATAGATCTTTGTTCTACGGATGAGTCGATATATCTATCCTTCATTATATCTTTTTTATTTTTTTATAATAGTTATTTTTGATACAAGTGCGGAAAGTTAGTCATTATTCACGAGTCTCGAGGCTTCTTGGCCCAAGCCAAAGGGGAGAGTGAAGACTCGAGACAAGTGAAAATAACAAATCCGCACGTGTATCAAACGACGTTTTTTAATACATTTGCGAAAAAACTACATTGAAAGTAAAATAAAACAGTATTAAAAAAAACTCATTTATAATACATGCTCAAAACGTGATATTATTTTTCGTACTACTACGTGCCGAAAGTTGTATTTTTCGCACTAGTACTTTTTACTTTTCCATTTTTTTATTTACTTTTGTTTCAAGTCTTAAACATCGAACTAAAAAGGTTGTATATTTATTTAATATTTATGTGCTTTGTGACGTAAGTAATTCGCCATTAAAACTTATATTTACTTACAAACATCTTATTTGTTTAAATTGCATAGGTGTTTTATAAAACAACGGGTTACATTTAAAAATACCAAAATATTTTCCATAAAGATGGCTGACTGAATATAAACAATGACCGGAGGTGAGTATTACGCGAGACCGCTTCTCGCCCCGCCACTAAAATAGTAATTTTAATGTGTCTGAATACTGGCGACGGATGCCATAGTGCTCTGAATTTTTATCAGACAAAGAATTAAAAATGTATTTCAGTTGTCCGTTTAGAAACATAGTGTAAGTAAACCTTAGATTTGTGAATTCACGGCATTGTAAGCCTGTATTACAAACTTTATACCACTCTTGTTAGTATAACATTTAGCTTTAGCAAATTCAAAGTACCAGGAGAACAGATGTGTTGTGAACTGACACAGTCACAATGCAGATGTTCTGCGGTCAGACGCGATACGCAAAGTAGCGACGACGACGTGACAAGTTAACTTCAAACGGCGTCGAGAGTTTATGGAAACTTGGTACAACTTAACATTGTGCGGACAATTTTGTGGCTCAGTTTTGTTGTCTTTACTCTTGTTTATCGCGTGGTTCACAATATTATCTCATTCATGAGTACATACGACCACAGAAATCTAAATAAGTATATTTATTAAGATTTCTGTGAACATATCGATGTTGTAGCGCGATTGATTTGCGCGATAAGCGTGAGTAGGTCAAATTGACTTTTCCTGAAGACGAGTCAAGCAAGGTCACTTCACGTAGATTTTTGGCCGTTTTATTTTTTAAAGCGCCCGCGGGGTACAGATGTCAGCTGGGATGAGTTAGCACGACGCGCGTGTGCACGAATATACGCGACCAAAATACACGAGACCTGTCTTAAGATAATATTTTCCTATGTTGATAATAAAACCATTAAACTATCCTTATTTTTATATAAATTATAGTAAAGTAATAAAATGACTGACGTGAAATAATATCCTGTAGTATTCGCTCACAGATGCAGTTGTGTCAGTCGAGCATCAGAACGGGTCCGACTAGCGATGTGCGATTATGAATGATTTCCATTTTCGACTCTTTAGTAAAAATTACTAGTCCTGTCATTCGAATGATAAATTTGTATAGTTGGCGAAATATTATTTTCACCGATTCGTCCTATCTCTTCATCTTTAGAGTACAATAGGACAAGGAGTGAGCCGTCTCGGTAACGCACGGTCCATCTGTCATAGTGCAAACAACTAGTTTAAATATTTTTACTCGTTGGGACTTAGTTCTAAACTTGGTAATCTTTATGCGGAAGTAACTGTGTTGAATTAGTAAAAAAAGAGTCGGCAGTCAGTACGAAGTTTAAAAAAGACTTGATGAGTAAATAAATAATCCAAAACTAGAATTCAGAAAAAGCATTTAAAGCACTCGTACGATGGATCAAGAGCATTAAGTCCACGTACGTAATCTATTGATTCCATAGAGCAAACGATACTCGTAAATACCTAGCCCTGTCTGACATATGGTAAATACCGTAAACGTAACAGGGTCAGAGATATTCTGATATAGTGGTGGAGTTACGAGTAGTTCCGGCATAATAATTCGGCTCACACACCCGACTGAATGAATGTGCTTACATAGTCGAATGATTTGCTCATTCGAATAATTAGTGTTAGTAACATTCAAAGTCGCGCATCGCTAATTCCGACCAACATTCTTTGGGGTATGCAATGCAGCGTTAATAATATCTAATTCTGTGATATGCGAACAACTATGTTACTTTCATTCAACACGCTTCTATTCTCCAATACGTTATAACGACCTACAACTCATTCGTTTACTACTTGAGCCTGTTGATACTGCAAGTTTCTCGGTTGATTATTGTAACTTTTACAGTAGCAAATATCAGCTGTCAAAGTTACAAAAGGTAGGTTAGGTTAGGTACCGGGCGGCGTCGTGGTGAATGTTCACTGATCCCACGGCGCCGACTCAACCGGCGAGAGGGAAACCCGGGGGGGTTTTAGTGGGGTAGGCCTTCCAGTGTGGAGGGAGAGTCCCCACATAACCCCTGAGTCTCCCTGGGCTCAGGGGTATCCATAAAGATTTCCCCCCCGACAAAAAAAAAAAGAAAAAAAAAAAAAGGTTAGGTTAGGTAAGTTAGGTAAGTAGGTAATATTACTAAAATGTGTTTAAACTAAAGACTAGGAAAGAGATCACATCGTCTCAAAAGTAACATTTCGTCGCCTTACTTTCTCGTATCTTAAAGCACAAAGTTACAGAAAAGCAAAACATGGATTGAACACATTTCCTTGATATTTACACACTAGCTTTTTCTTCTTATTCTAAAAGTAATGCATCCAAATTAAAACCCTTGGTAAGAAATTTAAATTATATAGAAAGTGTCACCATGTTCTGAATAATCGCTCTTTATAAGATACGAGGAAAGTAAGACATTGTTTTGCCAAAAAAAACAAACAATTACTCACCAGATATCCAGGTCCCATTCCATCTAGCAGGAACTAAGTCCTCAGTCAACAAGTCCTGGACCTTCAGTCTCCTGCCTTTAACTCTCGGGCCCTCATCAGGAGGAGTTAAAAGAACTACCGAGGTCACGATCAGGGCGAGGACCAATACGATGACCAGGAGAGCGATGAGGATACCCCTCCAGTTGCGTTGGGTCTGACTTCCCACCACCAACTTCTGGAACGAGGGGTATTCATTAGTTACAGAAGGGAGAGATGGTTCTTAGTTAAAAATAGGCAAATAGAACCGTAGTTAATTTACGATTTTTTCGTTTACTTAAAGCGTAAGCTGACGTCTCAGGCACATTTAATAAAATTTCCATTAAATCGTGTGACATGTTCAAATATATATAGTATCAAAATAAAATCGATACAGCCAATGAACACTATATTAACTTAATTTTTGGACTTGTTCTATTTTTATTTTGTTTATGTTTCTTTTTTTTTCACAAAATTAGTCTTTTTTTTCGAATTTGGTTTTTTGTTTCTTTATTTTTTTCACTAAATTCAGGGCGCATAATATTAGGGGTTAAAGTATGAAATTGCCGTTTCGCACTGAAAAATTAAAACAATTTTTTTAAGATTAAATATATTTGTTTAATCAAAGTTTTTTCCCTTGTTGTGTATACATTTCTGCCATGTAATCGGAAGGTCATTTAAACCTTTGCGATAGAACTCTGGAGACCTGGACTCCACAGCTGTGTGAAGGGATTTTTGTACTGCTTCCTGGGAATTTTATTTCCATACAAAAAAAATCAAATTGCGGGAAAAAATGGTAGTCGGTCGGGGCGAGGTCCGACGAATATGTAGGATGATGGATAATTTATATCTGCAGGTCTTGTAGTACTAAAACTGTTTCTCAAGCAGTGTGAGGTGTTACGTTATCATAGAGCAATAACGGTGAAGCTGTTTCGCTGCGAGTTCCGTCTTCATTATTCAAACGCCATATGTCATATTGTGGGTATGCTAACATTAAACCATGACGTTTCGTGGTAGTTTGATACGGATCGGCTTCCATCATTACCTTCAATTCAACGTTATTTACATTTGTGACTGGTCTTCCTCGTGGTTCTTTCATCAAGTCGTAATTTGCCGGCGTTTGCCGTATTTGCGTATGCCGTATCCTCTCCAAATACAGCATTGACAGTTTCTGCTACGTTAACTCCATGTGGAAATTCATATTCGAAAATTAGGTACTCAGATTTTCGCTGTATCTGTCTCCACGTTAAAAGCTGAATGTAAAAACAATTGAAAGTCGAACAATCAAATATCATGTTTTTTAAGTTAAGCAGGTTTTACTTTTCGTGTGAAAAACGTTTCACTCTGAAATCGGACACCATACAGGTTTAATTTTAATTTAAAGTGGCCAGTAAAATAAATCGGCAATTTCATATTTAAACCCCTATTATTAGTAAATAAATATAACTGTCGACTAAAATACCAGAAAATTACCAAAAAATAAAGATGGCGTAGTGTTCAGAGGAGGTATCGAAATATTGAAAATTTATGGTGGTCCAGAGTTCGACGGTTCGCGTCCCTATGGCTACAAGTACCTATGACTATAACATCTAAATTCGTATATTTATGAATACCACTTGCTGGAAGGAAAACATCGTGATGAAATGGTCTTTGTTGAAAAAGGACGTGTGACATCATCGGGCCAATAACCTAAAGTTTCTCCTTGAACAAGACCTGTGCCCGTAGATGGCGTGTAACGTACAACAGGTTTTTTATGATACTAAGTGACGGGACGAACAAGCCGCACGCCTGATGGTCAGCGACACGCCTATTAACCCTATTAACAATTTCACTGCCACTTAGAGCTTTAAATCCAAACGATGAGACATAAGTTGACAAGTCCCATGTGCCCGTAATTTCACCAGCACGCTTATCCTTTAAAACCGGAACGCAGTAATGCTCACATTACTGCTTGGGGGCAGAAATAGGTACGATGGCAGTACTTCTCTGGACGAACTTTGTCGCAAGGAGTTCTACTGCTACTAAATGACAATTACTGATAACTTGCTTTTGAATGCTAATTTAATGTATAAAAATGCCTATTTACAAAGAGCAACACCTAGAGTTACTGACTCATTCTTGTTAGGGTATCATCACACTTATAGGCACGTATTTTCGTTGCAGTATCCAAAAATCGTATTGGAGATAGATAGAAATATCCCTGTCATCCCAACAGAAATAGCAGAAGAGCTCTTGTAAAAGAGTTCTTCCAGTGAAGTACTGCTCAGGGTGACGAGCGCAGTGGCAGTGTCTCTCAGATCTTTGTGATATAAAGCTCTAAGGGCGCTGGTGCGTTCAAAACTGTAACGCAGTAATACACACACACACACACACACACACACACACACACACTCACACACACACACGCACGCACGCACACACACACGCACGCACGCACACACACGCACGCACGCACGCACGTACACACACATACTTTTTCATATACAAATGTACACACACACGTTTTAAGATTCAAATTAAATTTAAAATTAGAAGTTAAGAAAATTGAAAATTGTTAAAAAAATATATTGTTTGTTTTATTTTTGTCGATCTTTGGAAATGTAAAAATTAAACACTTCATTAAGTATAAGTTAAAAATGTTAAATATGCATTTATAGCTATGGAAGAGCGGTGCCTCCTGACACAGGCTTGATAAGCTTAATAGGAGGTACCATCCACTGTTAATGTAAAGTTAATTGTATTACTGAAATAAACATTTATTATTATTACATTATTACTGCAAGGCGGCAAAAATAGGTATGGTGACAGTACTTTGCTGGACGAACTCTTTCACAAAGACTCTACTGCTACTAAATACTTATACGTTGCTTATTTTTTATAATAATAAGTGACAAGGCGAACAAATCGTGTGCAGTGGTAAGCAACACGTCTGTCCATTACGTGTATCGTCGTCATTTCTATTAAATCTGTATTTTGTTGTTTTTCGCTTTTTAGGGCAGTGACTTTCTGTAGTTTTTGAAGTTCCCACTCAGAGCATTAAATCGTGATGGCCTGATCGGTACTGCCACTGTACCCGTCGTCTTGAGACATAAATTACAAGTTCCATCTGCCAACGATTTTACCAGCACCGTTACCCTTCAAAACTCTTCAAAATATAGTAGCAGTACACCTCCTTAAGAAAGAATTTATCCAGGGAAACATTCCCACCTGCCCACCTGGGAATCGTTGAAAAGCGTGTCACGAAGCTTATTTTTTATTTTTTTATTATTTATTTATTTAGTTCAAGCCACATGACCCATATAATATATACGTTAAGGACCTTTTTTTTTTTTTTTTTTTGACGGGGGGGAAATCTTTATGTATACCCCTGAGCCCAGGGAGACTTAGGGGTTATGTGGGGACATACGTAACATGCTTACAATATAATAAAACGCTATTTCTAACTAATTTACACGAATTGCTTGTCGGCAAGTGTGGCGCAATCTGGTGTCAGGCGACCGGCCGCGGAACCGCCGATATAAGACACCCTTCGGCCAAAATTCTTCCTGCACGAAGGTCGACAGATGTTCGATCGGTACTCTCACTACAAACGAATTGAAATTCACGTTGTGGTGGGACTCCAAACGCTCGACCCTCAGGGTGTATTTGGTTTTATATCTAATGTACTCATTAGCACTTATAAGTGACTCGGAATCAATAACACTCACAGTGCCACTCAGGCCTTTAAATAGCTAAGATCTTCGTCGCCCAGAGACATAACTTGACAAGTTTTGCCTGTAATTTCACCAGCGTCCTTACCCTTGAAAACCGGAACGCAGTAATGCTCACATTACTGCTTGATGGTAGAAATAGGTAAGGTAGCAGTACTTCCCTAGACGAACTCTTTCACAAAGAGCTCTATATTGTAATAGGTCAAAAGAAAACCATTTCGAATTCTCTTGACCTAAAATAAAACCCTTTTAAATATGTCGTACTTTTTGTTGAACAGGGTGTTGGTAAGTGAATGATGATAAACTGTATTCAAGTTGTACCCCCACATCATTACGGACCCTTTTTAGGAAAGTTAAAAAAGGTTTCTAGGCTATTGTATTAATGATAAATGACCGTATTCCGGTATATCGGCGGTCTGTATAGGCGGTTTCGATTTATGGTATTCAATACCCGATTTGTTTTATCAATTTTCATAGCTTCTCGTGATAAATAACGCGAGGTGAGTTTTTGTTTGTTTGTGAAACATTGGGCGATCGTGTGGGTTAGATTGGATGTGATGAAGTGTTTTTTGTCTGTCACAAAAAAATGAGGTTTGTAAAAATACGAGGTGCAGTCATTGACTTACAAATAAATGAACGACGGGTCTAATACAAAATCCACGAAAAAAATGTCCCAAGTCAACCTATTTAAACGTAGTGACATGTAAAGGAATATGAAAAAGCTTAAACGTTGAATTTAAATTGTAATGTCATCGCGGTACTGTCTAATTTTGCTTGCTTCGCTGTCAGAAGAAACAAACTAAGACTAAAACGTGAATGACGCTCTGTATACGATGTTAACGCCCTATAAGTTCGGACACTTTTTGGCGTGGACCCGACTGCCATATAATTGTAAGTCAATGGGTGCAGTCTCAAATTTAACATCTACGGACTCTCAGGTGTAGCTACGAAGTTGGTACAGGTTTAAGAGCAGACCAGCATTGTAACAAGTTTTATTATAGCAGATATAATCGGTGTTTTCTATTTTTCAGAGGAGTGTGTTTTAGATTCTAAAATATTTACGTCCTGTTTTAAAATTTCATTTTGGTTTTAATTAAGTTTCAATTTAAAATTGAATTTAAAACATTACGTAAATATTTTAAAACAGTCGTGAAAAACTAAAACATGCTACACGTATTTTTTTTTTCGAAATGGCACTTTCGCCCTTTCTACGAAACACTGACTTATGTAGTCGTTAAATTGACGGAAAGCGTGTGAAAAACTCTACGGTTTGCTGTTTGTAAATAAATATTTATTCACATTCATTTACAATAATTATTTTTAAATATTATACGTTGACACAAACTCTTAGATTTAAACGAAGCATTTCCGTGGTTTTTTTATCATTCAAGTACAAGTAGAAAAGTACATTTTGTTTAAATCCCTCATTCTAAAACAAAAAGACGAAAATAAAAATGAATACCAAAACACTTTAGTTTATGTATTACCGTCATTTTCTTTTTTTTTTTAAAGTAAGCGGTACAGGTAGGTATTTTTAATTCTCGTAGTTATGAACACCGGGCAGTTGGCTGTATGCGTTTTTTGTACATAGTTCATTAATAGTAGGTATATTTAAAAGTTTAAAGAAGAGGACAATATTGGATTTTTATACTTACTTTGCAGGCCTTGGACGGGAAGAAATCGCATGGTCCGTAAATGACAAACTTTGCGTGTGCGTTTTTTTAAAGTAACCCAAACATTTCCGAGCGTGTTTGAGAAAAATACAATACAAAAATTTCAAGATTTCAGTGGGAGGTGCAATCTCCCCTATTCCTTGAAGTTTAGATAAATATAATAATGATAACCAATATAGTTCCATTGTGCCAGGCCTCCTCCCACAATGATAGGGCTTGGGCTGTATGTGCGGATGTGTAATGCGGATACGGAACTTCACACACATCATTAGATTGCTTTGCAGATGTGTCAAGATTTTCCCATGATATTTTCCTTCACAAAAAGGCTCATGGAAATTTTCGAATGAATTTCGCATATAAATTCCAATACGAATTCGAATTCGAACCCACAACTCTTTGCTTGAGAAGCGGTAAGTAAAACAAACCATCAGACTACCACGGCTTTTCTAGATAAATATACTCTGCTTAATTCAATCTGTGATTATAAATTACCCGCGCGAGGTTACAAATTCAAAGAAAGAAACGGGCATTTTAAAAGCCAGCTGAAGTATATAAATGGGTAATTATGAAAAATTATTACTGTGTCAATTTTATATTTATTTTTTATTGCTTTTTTTTGTTTTTGTGTAGCGCATACACTCATAGACCAGCACTAGGGAAACCCTGTATCGCGGGTGACATGAACCCACAAAGACAACCATAAATCACACCCAAAGTCACGAGAGAAATAAATGTAGGCCATACAAATATTTCTCCCGGCCCGGCAATCGAACCCGGAACCTCTGCGTGACAGGTCAACATGTAACCGTTCGACCACGGAGGCAATGGATATTTAGTACAATAATGTTGCATTCTTGTAAAAGATTATGACGTAATATACTTTTTGTTATTTATGATATATTTAATTTATGCAATAGTGAAGTGTGGTAATTTTATCCTTGTATATTATCCAATATATCTCTGTATTATGTGCATGCTATTTAATATATGCGAAACGTATTTAACCGTTCATCTCTTCCAGATTGTTTCGATCTGTGGTATTTGAAATAAGTATTGTTTTTTTTTATAATATCAAGTAATTGCGTGAAACGCGACACGCCTGTCCATAATAGTTGCGCTGCCACTCAGAGCTTTAAATCGAAAAAAAATTCTAAAGGGACACTGCCACTGCGCTCGACACCCTGAGACATAAGTTGACAAGTCCCATGTGCCCGTGATTTCACCAGCACCCTTATCCTTCAAAACCGGAACGCAGTAATGCTCACATTACTATTTGGCGGCAGAAATAGGTATGGTGGCAGTACTTCCCTGGACGAACTCTTTCACAAGGAGTTCTACTCGTTTTGAGAGGAAATCAAGCAAATCATAGATACCACCGCGTTACGGGGAGGCGCGGTGGTTATGTGAGACTCCTACTCACTAAAAACTCCCGGGTATTCCCACACTCCGCATGGGACGGGGTTGTGGCCACGTGGTTTACGATCCACGGCCCCGCCTGCGGTTGTCCGCGACTGCGGACCCACCTCTGGGAGACTTTACCGTCCCCACTCCGTCGGTAGTGGCATGTCGGGAATACTTGGCATGCCAAACAACCCGTGAACCCTTGCCCAATGAGTGACAAAGCCCCCGTTTTGCCATCCAAGGGAGGAAAATATACGTAACTTAACCTAACGTAACCGAACCTAATCGTGTCTTTGCGATAAACATCCAATATATCCTGAAAGAACAACGGTTTCATTATAATTCGGTTTTCGGTGTAATGAAAGTTCGAACAACTGTGATTTCGGAAAAAAAATCGAGTTTGTGATATGTTACCATTCCTTACACACATCTCTCGCTATTTTGTATGTACAAAATACTTAGCTCCGCTAGTACTTTTCTACCAGCTGCGCTAAGCGAGGTTATAAAAATTAAGTAATCCTATTGTGTAGATTTTTTCCTTACACGCCGCCGAACTACCTCGTACATCTCTAGTGGAATCGCAGCTTAACACCAGGCGCACGACTTGTCACGTGGTATCGTAAAAAAAAACGTTATCGCATTAAACTTCTTCAGCTCAAACCGCCTATATGAAACGCATAACGCTTTACGTGCGACGTTTAAGTGTGGTAACTCCTTAGAGGTAATCACTGTTAGGAATGAATGAATAATTGAATTTAATTAACGTGACGATTTCCATTGTCATTTCCTTACTTATATAATTTGAATTGAAATTAAATTTGTTTGTACCCGCACTGGTTTTGTTCCTTTTGTTCGCACCATTGGCACACAGTAGTCAATAATTCACTCTCATAGCAAATTGAAAATACTTACGCTATAATAGGGTACTAAATCTGACTAATGACACCAGACGCTCGGTACGAGGAAAAACGAACCTAAGCATGCGCTCAAAGAGGTGAAAATAACGTTGCCCGCCGTGTGCAGTCGTGCGGAACCGAATGCTTATAAATGATAGACTTGTATGAGCGCTTATGCCGACGTTGGTACACTCAGCGTAGGCACTAATTTTTCAAGGGAGAAGTTTAAAGATTTTACCAACAGAATTATTATAAACTGTTTCATGTAGTTCGTATTACTTTTATGATATTGATGTGATTAAAGCATTTTTGACGTATGATCACATATGACTTTATTATAACATGGACCAATTACTCAAGAGGCCTGGTAATCGCGATACAAGAAAGCATTGTCGGGTATTTAGTACATATTCGTACACCAGATGCCGCGATGAATACCAAATAGCTTCCCGGGTGCTGGTGAAATTACTGGCACGTGGGACTTGTCAACTTACTTGTGTGCCGCTCAGATCTTTGCGATTTAAAGCTCGAATGGCACTGCAACTGTTATGGACAGGCGTGTAGCTTACCATCAGATGCGCGAATTATTCGTCCCGTCACTTGATATTATTATTATTAATTTCACATTTAAGAAGAATCAATTTACATCTACTTTCAGGCTATCGATTAGCTCCATCTAGACATAAGACGGGAGTTTGACCTTTATGGGTTCATTAATTATACTACGTATAATTATTATCCCCTTCTGCAGGTTATTAACATCGCGAAAGCACGTAAAACTCAAAAGTTCGTGGACGTATTTAAGCACAAAACGTGCAAGAAATTAAGCCTACAAAACCTCATGAAAGTAAAATGAAACGTTATCGTCTGAACCCGCCCGGTCGAAACGACCGCTTCTCCGGCTAATCGTCTTTAGGTACCTTATATTGTTATATTTAGGTAACGCAAAAAATTTTGGACGGTTATTATACCACACTTTCCCTCCTTTAGTATAGAGTGACTTAGCTATGTCTATACATAGCTAAGTCACTCTATACTAAAGGAGGGAAAGTGTCGTATTTAGCCATTTTCCATAAAGTACCTATGTACTTTATGGAAAATGGCTAAATACGACCGCTAATGAACATTGAGGAAGTATACTTGTTCTTGTTGAGCGCCTTTATAAAATATTGTGGCAATCATAATACATCGACACAATGCTTATTACTCAACGTAGGCGTTCGGTTTAAGTCTGAAAATTATAATGGAATTCACTAATTTTGGGGTATTTATTTTGCACCTCTATTGCACGCAAAGATATTAACACTGATATTCAACATTCGAAATGAATTATTGGCTATAAAGGTCAAATGACAAAGTATTTATTGCTTGCAAGTGTTACATAGATATATCGAGTTCTTAGGTTTTTTCGATTGTTACACATAGATCATACAATCGCATAAATATTTGTTGTTTTTTTTTCAAATAAACCAACGTTGCCGCGCACTTAACAAGTTCTATAGTCGCACTCGCGACTGACTCAGATAGAAAAACCGAATATACGCTGTTTAGATCCGAAAAAAAGTATCATTTCCATATTTTAAAATATAAATAGTATTACCATGACCCTGTTAGGGTGCTGTAATTCAAAGTAAGTATAATTAATAAAAATAAATATAAAAGAACATAATATTTTTTAAAGACAACTAACATAATTGCAATTTATATTCCCAAAAATTATCTTTCAAAAATTTCTTGCAGGCTATTTTCTTTTCAAATTATACTGCGTTTTGTATGAAATTTATTTGGGAATTCTATTAAAGATTATAGTAGCCATTACAAATGGGTTTAGGGTGCGTACAGATCTGGCGAATGTATTGTAAATAAATGCACCTGTTTGCGTTGCGTGCTAGTGAATTTACAGGTACTTGGGACTCGGCAGACTGAGATGGTAAAGTCATTAACCAGTTCTAGCTTATTTTAAGAAAGTTTTTAATTAATATCCCGGAAGTTGGTTTTTTCGTTTAGTGACGTTATTATTTTCAACGTAGTAGTAGTAGAGCTCATTGTGAAAGAATTCGTCTAATGAAGTATTGCCACCTTACATATTTCTGGGTACTTCCACATGGGACTTGCAAACTTTGTATCAGGGTAATGGGCGCAGTGGCAGTGGCAGTGCCTCTCAGGTCTTTGCGATTTAAAGCTCTGAGTGACACTGCAACTGTTACGGACAGGCATGTAGCTTACCATCAGGCGCACGACTTATTCGTCCCGTCACTTAATATTACAAAAATAAAAAAGGCTCGCTGCATACGAGCATTACGTTTTGCGATCTGTTCACATGCCGTTCGCGCGCCGCAAATAACAACATGTATTTAATAGCACGCATGCAGCACGCGTGCAGCTCGTGTGCAGTATTCGAGCAGCGTGCGCACAGCGCACATGCAGCGCATTCGCCAGATTAATACGCATCGTTAAAGGTCATGGTCCATTTATCGCCTAAGACCAAAATAAATTCAAATCAAAATAGAAGAAAATGCGTGGCTTATATATAAAAAAAAGCTTTAAAAATCAGAACCTAAAATCATTCTCAAGCACTGGCGACGTCACATGAACTTCAAAATATATGCCTGTCGTGAAAATCCAGACAAAAAGGCTATAAATAACTTTGGTACTTAACCTTTATTAATTACAATTAGGATATTCATTGAATCCACAAAAACATTTCTGGTCGTCTAAATCCCACTGGATAATGTCATTACATAAAGCGTAACTGTAAATTAACCTTGTTCGTGTTTGGGCCTTATCTATATAATCGGGTTATTTCTATACATTTACATCATTAATACACCTGAAGCCACAGAAGCAAATCGATGGAACAGATAATCCATCAATTTTTTTGGACTTTTCAAAAGTCGAACAAAGCAGCTATTAGTTATAATGACAAATGATTCCGAGGTTTGAGATTATATGACAAATGATTCAGAGGTATGAGAATAAATGAGATTTTAGATTGTTTCCAATACACAGGGTTCTTTGTAAAAGGCATATATTTAAATGAACATATTAAGTTTGCGAAAGCAACAGACAAAACATCTAGACGGTCATGTTTTTAATTATTGATCCTCTTTCTCTGAGACATAAAATAAATTAAATCGATGGATATTTTAATCTGTTCTGAACTACATATACATTAACTTTGAAAATTTTATATTTGGCCTCAAAACTAAGGCAAATGAGCATTAAAAATAAAATGCAGATACTTATTTTTAAAACTTAATAAATGTTAATTATGGTAACCTATCACAAAGTTGAACATTTTTTTGTCCGAAATAACGTTTGTTCGAATTTCCATTACACCGAAAACCGAATTATAACGAAACAGTTGTACTTCCAGGATATGTTGAATATTTATCGCAAAGACACGATTAGGTTTGGTTAGGTTAGGTTTAAAAGAAAAAACATTTTCCTCTCAAAATTACTTTCGAAGTTATGAAAATTCAAGCAAACGTTATTTCTGGAAAATGTCATTTCGGACTACAGATAGGTAACCGTTAATTATATTTGTATACTAATATTATATTATTTCAAAAATATAATTTGACCTGAAAACATTTTTGGAAACGCAAACAAATTGGCTTCTGGCAACTAATATTAACCTAACTAACTACGCAACCAAGCAACCAAGATTTATTAGGTTAGATCAATATCAAAAGATATACAGGTTGTAAATGTCATCAATCGTTAAAAGAAAAGACCAATAATAAAAAAGATGATCAAATATTATTTTTGAATACCAAGGATTAATTTAGATGCTTAAATATAACGATATTATTACCTCGGATGCAGTACATTTAAAGTAGATCAACGAATATAGATGGAACAATTAATATACATATATATATGAAACAAAAAAAAATATCGTTTATTTAAAAAGTGCCCATTTACAATATGTTAATTATAATCTTTGAGGACCAAATAATATCATTAACAACCTCATAGGATTATGTTACTAACATTATAAGCAACAACTTTAGTTCAATGTCTTTTTACACAACAACAAATTTAACAAGAATAAACTTTTAAGTTTTTCTTGTACTATATTATACTGTTTAGATCTGTGGTAGTATGGTAGTAAGTTTAGACGTGCAAGCGTCCTCCCCAACAAACCTTGCTCCTTGCATCGGGCTGGTATTTGCGCTTGCGTACAGTTTCATCGCCGTTTAGAGTGATCTTTCACCTTTAGAATGGCTCTGCTGCATACCAACTGACCACCTTGGATTCAGTTGACACGCGTGACAAGAAGATTATAGGTGACTTGGGAATTAGTAGAGGCGAAGCTGCAGAGCCTTGAACAACG
>NW_020653391.1:2044873-2048738 GCF_003589595.1 Hyposmocoma kahamanoa | reverse complement strand
TATATCAAACATTCTATTATTTCACTCAGTATTGTGTAAAATTACTGCCCTTACAGTATAACAAGTTAAGTTACACGCCTGTCCATAACAGTTGCAGTGCCACTCAGAGCTTCTAATCGCAAAGATCGGAGGCTGCCCTCGTCACCCTGAGACATAAGTTGACAAGTCCCATGTGCCTGTAATTTCACCAGCACCCAAATCCTTGAAAATCGGAACACAGTAATGCTGACATAACTGCTTGGCAGCAGAAATAGCTAAAGTGGCAGTACTACCCTGGATGAACTTTTTCACAAAGCGCTCTACAGCTTCTAAAATATGATAACAAAAGGAGATGTTGTTTATTAGTCACGAACGTACAATGTAACGGCTTTACGGGCTTATAATTTTTAATGTCATGAATTAGCACAATGATCCTTATAAGCCTTGTAATACGAGGATAAAATAGCTGAAAAAATTGCTATAATAAAGCATGGGTAACCTCCGTTGTAACGAGATTTTTTTAAACTAATTGGCACTAAATTACTTTGTGCCAACGTCAAAGTAAAAGGTTAGGAAATGGGCGGGAGAAAAAAAATACATTTTATAGACATTGTATAACTTCGTTTTCGAGAGGTCATCATATCCGAGTGGAGTCAATTCAGGGTGTAGATTATTTTATTATTATTCAGAAGCTGTAGAGCTACTTGAAAGAACTGTTCGTCTAGGGAAGTACTGCCTCTTTATCTGTTTGTGCCGCCGTTAAGGGTGGTAGTAAATTTACAGTGACATGGGACTTGTCAACTTATGTCTCAGGGTGACGGCCGCAGTAACAACTTGGCTCAGGTTTTTACTTCCCTGGACGAACTCTTTCACAAGGAGCTCTACTGCGACTAAACTGACTCTTGCCTAGTTTAGAAGTTAGTTTCTTAAATGTATTAAGCCTTCCTTTAACCGTCTTATATTATAATAAAAAATCTTTATTTTGGTATAAATCCATTAATAATTTATCTTTTCCATTACAATGCATTCACCATATCATATCATATACATCCTGACTTCACCCACTGCTATCTATAGGCCTCCAAGTTTCTGTGCCACTCCCCACGATCCCGTGCTAATTTTATCCAGGTTCGTCCCCCAATTCCCGCGATGTCATCTGCCCATCTCGCCGCTGGACGCCTGACGTTGCTGTATCCAGTCCTTGGACGCCACTCAATTATCACCTTACTCCATCTGTCATCTTGTCTCCGTATCAGATGTCCTGCCCAGCTTTTAGCATCTGCCTTTAGCATCGTGATGCGGTTCCCCATGTCCTTTACCTTTGTTCGACTTCGAATCTGGACATTGAGAACATGGTCTAAAAGCTTGATACCGAGCATGGCACTGTCCCTGTGCAACTCTTATGCAACAATGCATTACATTAATGATGAAACATGAATTGTACAGTGTCGATGAGTTTCTTTTGAAACAATTTTAATTTTATTTTATTCGACAAGCAGTAGTTATACTACTTTATTTTATATTCATTATTATTATTATTATTTTGTTACTGACGATCATAGTTATCCCTTGACATTGTATTTCCAATTGTAATATTGTGACATTAATAACATGAAATAAACGATTCTATTCTATTCTATTCTATTCATTACTTTTGTTTATTTTATAGAGACACTTAAAAATCTTGAATAAAGTACTTAACTAAATATAATATTATTATTATTATTATTGATGTAGTTATCTGGTATATTATTATTATAAAAGCCGTGTGAAATGGACCATTCTCTTCCGAAACACCGAAAGATTCGAAATATAATGAAGTGATTTATTAAATTACGAAATTATGACGGCCGGTATTACGACGGTAAGTCTGTCGATTTTCGAAGCCGTTTGGAATTTCAAAACGGATCTTTTGACGGATAGGGATGTGTATACAGTACAATTAGTCATAATATCTTTCGCCTGTTTTCGAATTTCCGAATGCAAACGAATACAAATTTCTATAAAGCATTGGTTTTTTAAAAGTCTGGTTTGTTATTTTACTTTTTTATTCTAGGTTAAATTTGAAAACAAAACATTAGTCGACAGTAAATTTTTTTCATTAATTAATTTGATTAATTGCCCACTAATATAGGTTTGAAGCCGTGGTAGCCTAATGGTTTGACCTACTGCCTCTCAAGCAGAGGGTCTGGGGTTCGAATCCGGCCTCGCACCTCTAAATTTCTCGGAATTTATGTGCAAAATTTAATATGAAATGCATCATGAGCTCTCCGACAAAGGAAAACATCGTGATGAAACTTGCACGTCGAAGAAGGTTCACAATCCTCGGAAAACGTGTGACGTTCCCAACTATGGCCTAAAACCTCGTCAGAAAGGAGACCCGTGCCCAGCAGTGGGACGTATAAATGGGTTGATGATTCATATATAGGTTCGTGAAGTTGTAAATTTCTTAAACATTAGTTGAAAAGGTTGAAAAAGGTTTTTTGTGTCTTAAAGTTTTTTAAAATTAATGCGAAACTATCACTATTTTTAAAGCTGTTTCTGCTTTGTCACAAAATTTAAAAAAATGCGTTTTTTTAAAGTTACATTTTTATTAATAAAAGTTTTGTGAGGTTGTACTAAGTCGCTATTAAAAGATTTTAATTTAATTGCTACGTTAAGTGTAATTCTTATTAGTAGCAATACAAAAGTTACTATTATATATTCTTACTGTGCTTTTGTCTCGCTAAATTTGCCGTTGTATGTAGTTATACTTGAAAAAAGCGGAAAACAAGTCGAAAATATAGACTGGATAAAAGTGGATGAGTGTTGCACAAAATGCACTAAAGAGATTTTTAAATATGGAATTCACAGAATTTTTAAATATGGAATTCGTATTATTTCTCATTTTCTATGATCCGTTTTGAAAATAAAAATAAAACAGTATACGAAAGAATTAAAATAAATAAAAACGAGAGCTCTAAAAAGGTTTGACATAAGCAATAAATTGCCCTTTTTTCTGTTATCCTTTTTTCCTTTTTGTTACACGCATGTGGGTAGATATGTCTCTATATTTATATATTTGGGCACAATACGACTAAGGGAACCAAAAGCGATAAGTTGAAGAATTGTACTGATAGAAATCTAAATTAATAGGCACATTGAATTGTCATATGGGGCTTCGAAGAGGTATTTTAAGAAAAAACACAATTTTCCAGAACATGATATCTGATGGAAAGCTTTACAATTGAAAATATTTCAAATAGAATCTTAATAAGTATAACTTCACCTTTATACTACGGGAATTAAGATTGAACTGCAAGCTTAGCATGAGGGGTAATAGACAAAACTTAAGCGCGCAGAGATATCTCTCTCTTCTGTACCGATTATGTCTCACCTCCGAGCACGACGTAACAGGAAATGAAACTCTCTACCGTAGACAAAGTTTTCTCTACGTAGCGATAAATAAGTTGCCCTAAAATTACCTTTCATTTTCATAGCGGTCACACTAAACCGGTAATAGTTTTTAAGGGCGCAACTCTAACTCCCTTCATTCATTTCCGCCGTGACGTTTTTTTAGGGTTTATGGCGTACATTAAATCAATGAAAATAAAAGGTAACACTAAATAGATTTTAAGACTTTCGTGGTTATTCACTTAATGATTATTACTAATATCAGGTTTCTTACCACGGTACCGTACGGTAGTACGGTACGTACGGTACGTACGGTAGTCATACCGTGGTAAGAAACCTGATATTAGTGATAATCATTTAGGTAACACTAATTTTGTCAAAAAATCATATTGATATTATTGTTGACTCCAAAGCGCATTTTGATGAAAAAAATCTATCTTGTGTTTATTAAATTTTTATTGAATTGATATTCAATTATTTTTGTGAAATTACT
>NW_020653391.1:2044201-2044863 GCF_003589595.1 Hyposmocoma kahamanoa | reverse complement strand
ACTAAAAAATCGTTGAAAGACCAAGTACAAAGACACGACGCAAGCACAGAGAAATTCGTGAGGTCCGTTGGTTCGTTCCGTGGCTTAGTTGGTATAGCGTCTGGCACGGTATGCAAGAAGACGTCGGTTCGAATCCGACCGGATCGAAGGAATTTTTTCTGAGTGTTTTTTCTGAGTGTTCGATCTTTGTATTAATAATTATATCTTGTGTTTGTTAACTGTTTGTCTGTTGTTCTTTCAAATGTTCACAAAGTTTATCACCGCAATTTACGGATCAAATTCAATTTCCTTCACTTGCTTTAAACCTCACAGATTACATGTGAACGTTTGGGAGCTAGGTCATCATCCAGTTCCTGGCACAAATAATCTATTAATTCACAGGACACCTTGAAATTACTGAGGAACTCGACCCATTCCATTGCCCTTTGAGCGACCTTGAGCCTTCTTATAAAGCCCATAGTGAGCGACCACGTCTCAGTGCCGTAAGTTATCACAGGTAACACACACTGGTCGAAGACTTGTCTTGAGACTTGCTTTGCAAATGCGCGGATGGTGTCTATGGTGACGTGGGTGTGCGTGTGGGTGTGGGTGCGTGTGTGGGTGTGGCTCGCACCCGTGTGTGTGTGTGTGTGTGTGTGTGTGTGTGTGTGTGTGTGTGTGTG
>NW_020653391.1:2031635-2044191 GCF_003589595.1 Hyposmocoma kahamanoa | reverse complement strand
TGTGTGTGTGTGTGTGTGTGTGTGTGTGTGTGTGTGTGTGTGTGTGTTTCTCTCTCTCTCTGTGTGTGTGTGTAAGTGTGTACCAAACAGTTCCCAAACTCTAACTCTTAGATCAACCAAAACAATCCAAGACACACGTAAATAAATATTTCTGGAGTAACATGACATTATAAGTGCCGTTTGCGAGCACTAATCATATGCAAATCATATGTAAATTAAGAGTAGATCCAACAGAGGGCGATCTTGGAGTCACTAAAAGCGAAAACTTCATTTATTTTATAACGCGGTTCGAAATTGTCCAGCACTTTTCGCATGAGCTTAGACAGGAGAAATGCAGCACACAATTCTAGTCTCGAGACAGAGACAGTTTTAAGGGGTGCAACTTTCGATTTAGAGCACAGCAGTCGGGGGGTCACTTCGATTCCATTTAGAACCTGTAAATACACGACAGCTCTGTATGTGCGCTCAGATGCGTCACCGAACCCCAAGAGGTTCACAACATACAACCCTGTACTACCCCAAGATGACGCGTTATACGAATCTCATTGAACTTTGAAAGCTCCGAGCAAAATTGTTCCCACAACTGGATTCGCAGAGTAGCAAATTAATTTACTTCCATTTTTATTTCTTATTTTTATTTTTAGTTTACTTCAAACTGCCATATCTTGAAAGTGACTGGATGTGAATTGGATCCTTTTTGTTTAACTACGTCCACTTATTTGACAGTAGTAGTTTCGGACGGATATCGGACAGAGTACGGGAGTAGATGCCACGATGTTTTCCTTCACCGAAAAAGATCTATGAACGGGAAAATTGCAGTCTGTTACCTACCACTTGAACTCGCAACGAAAACGCCGTAGCTAATAGCCGCTTCCAATTCTACAAAAACCTACCCGCAAACCTGATAGCAAACGACGGATGTTTTACACCAGACTGAAGCACCTTTTATTGAATAATATATCTTACAAAGAAGAGGAATTCTTTCCAAGAAATTTAAATTAAAATTTTTTTGGACATCAACAACACGAGTTATGAAAATATTTTGTGTTTATTTTTAAGGTTATTTTACATTGTATGACGATCATATTCTCTCTTGATATTGTATTTGTTAGACTGATAATATGTAAAGGCGCAAGAGGGTCTTCATTAGAATTGCTCATTGACTTATATCGGTAGGTATTGGGCGTGGATAAAGTAATTGCACAGCCACTCAGTGACAAGTTATTTTATTTATTGTCTTTTAATTAATCAATGAAATCAGGTCACTCCTATTTTACAAAAATTATCACGGAACAGGAATAAACATTAATTTATGCGAAGGAGCACAGATTGCGTGGAACTACAGCGATTGGTCGCAGGCCCGGTGCGCAAGCGGCTGTCACCCGAATAGAAGGACCGTAAAGATGGCCCCGCTACCGTCGACAAACGACTTTCTGTTAGAGTGAATTTCAATTTAATTCACTTTTGTACACATAGAGAGCGCCACGATGTTGCGCTGTCATATAAAATAAATGTTTCTAATCGTGTCACTATAATGACAGTATTATTATTTTTAAATAAATACAATTAAAATATAGCACCTTTTCTAAATTACAGTTTTATTCCATCCCTACCCGTCATCGCGGATTTCGGAAATAATCCTATTCCGTACCTTAACCCGGGTAACGTACGCCGTACCATGTCTGTGCAAAAAGGTACTCGTTAACCCAATCTTCAAGGATTCAGCGCTGCTACCGGATTTCGTTTGCTGATGAAAAAATTTGATATATTTTTAAATTTATTGATCAAAATAGAGAAAAAATACTTATTAACTAGTTACAAACATCGCTCACAAAAGTCTAACCGCGGCGAAGGAGCTCAAATAGAAATATATAATGAAAAAAGGACTGACATACTCCTACACTCGAGATACCAATCCGTGACACTGGTATAACAATATCAATACGTAAGTACTACATTTAGCGAAGGGTATTTCAATGCAGCACGAGAATATGATAACCCACACCTTAATTTTGTTAAATTATGTTTTACAAACTGTACATACAATTAACATTATAACGTGACAACCTTACGCTCTGAACGAAGTGTAGGCACCAAAAGGAATAGTCGGGAGTTGCCCTTCTTATGTTGTTATACTATGTCGAAACTATGAATAAAGTTGGAGACGTTTCGTCATTTCTTGTGTAGTGGACCCGCGAAACCATTTATAGCATGAATCATAATTAGATGTCCAAAATGTAAACAAATAAATGTTATTGTCAAAGTGACAATGACCTGCAACGAATGCAGGTGTACTGAACCTTCTATTTTTAACGGAATTAGCAAAGAAAGAGGTTCTCATTTTATACAATGTTGATTACTATCTATTACAAAATATTAACAAATAACAAAAAATTTAACAACAACAAAAAAAAACGTAAAACGAATAACATCTATGACACGACAAAACGGCGGCACAAAAAATGTTTTTGATCCCGATTGTGTTACCAGTGTTACAAAATTATTTACGACCCTAAACATAATTTTTTATTGTAATCATTGTAAACATCAACGAAATTAGGCAAATATATATATTATATACATTGCAAAATGTGAAATGTTTTATCGCCTTTGTTTACATTTTGGACACCTAATTATGATTCATAGTATAGCGTGGTGCTGACTCGTGAAATCATAAAAAGTAATAAAACAATTGATTTGTCGCCTCTTCTGGTTGCCTATCATACGAACGCTGCAACGAAAATTTGTTTTCGGTTTATCGTCGTAAAACGTCATTGGCGAGACGAATTTATATTATAACTTGATCAGTTGTGTACGTATACGGAACACCCTCTTCACGAGTCACGATTCAGCAGGATTTTTTATTACGTTATATAATTTGACTGCATCCCTCATTTAATTTCTGGAGGGACTCGGGGGATCATGAGGGGTGCGTGCCCCGATAACCCCTACCTAGTTATGTCTGTGGCGTTTCTTGAAAACGTTTTTAAGCTGTAGAATTAGATTTATAATACTTAATTATGTATGTTCTCGAGATTGGTGCATTTGGCTGTCCTTTGGACCGTGCTAGCTGAGTGTGTAATATCAATGATCGATATAAAAACGAATGATTTCCAAGGATATAATGTAATTAATAAGTGGTATAACTAAAAGGTATAATTTTAAAATGTAGAATAAACCTTCAGTTTAACAAACATTAGATATAATGCTCAAAAAAATGAATTAAGAGTGATTACACACGGCGAATTTTAGCAGCAATGCAAATGCGCGTTCGTGAATCGCGCGTCTCATATTAGGTTGGTTGTGCAGGTAGATAATGTGGTTATTCGTTCATGGTGCAAATAGGAGTGAATTAATAATTCAATTATAATACAAAGAATGTTATGACTACTCAACATTTTCTTCAATATGCAATCCAGTGACCTAGTAAAGAAGTGCCGTTGCTTCGACACATTACACGCGATTGCATCGCTACACTCGCAGTTTGTATACTCAGTCCAACCATTTATTTAACTTTTGACTTTTGCACGCCTCCGAAGTTCTGTAATTATTGACATACAAAAAATGCAACACTTCCAGGACTCTTTCATTTTTAACTTTAGTGAAGCGACGTGCTCTTTAGCTCTGATATTTATCGAGCCAACAGATTATGTAACGAAGATTATTCAAGTTGAAAAATTTTGGTACCTGTCCAATAAATAACAATGAAATGAAATAAATTATAAATACTTATAATAAATTTTTATTGCTCATTGTAATGAATCGCTGGATTCTTCTCCATATGAACGGGAATCATCACTTGAATTCTTAACATTAATTATTAATTCTTGAGTACACGAATTGTCAAACGCAACATCATGATCCCAATATCATCTTTTTTGAACCCGCATTCACGATTTAAACTTCTTCATAAATAAAATCTATTGTTAAAAAAAAGGCATAACTATTACTATTGATTAGAATTCGAGCTGTCAAAATTTAAATAAATAGTTGGATGGAGTAAAGGCGATTGCATCGATGCAAACGAGCGACTGCATCGATGCAAACGCGCGACTTCATCGATACAAACGCGCGATTGCTTCGATGAAATCGCCTATAAATCCCAAGCGTAGCGATGCAGTCGCGCGCTTGCATCGTGATTGCATCACTGCTTAAAATCGCGCGTGTGGGTAAAGGACGACGATTAGCGACTGTATCGTAACTGCATCGCGTTTTCATCGCTGCTAAAAGTCGCCATGTGTAACCGCTCTAATGGTATAAATATTACCAACATAACGCATTAAAACGACGTGCGTTACGCGTCAGCTATCCAAGCGAAGGCGTATCGCCTTTTTCGCACTTGGTCTCAAAATACTGATCTATCAATCCTTAATACGCCCCAATGCTGAACGCAAGTCTCCTCTAAGATGAAAGTTCGTATTCACACGTTTTCCAAAGGTTCACGTTGTTTTTCTTCATCATTACCTAGAGATATTTTTACTAAACATTCACCAATGTATGTACGTACGTTAGAAATTAATATAGTTGGTGTATGTCCAATCCTTGTGATTGGAACGAAAGACAAAAAAAATTACATCCTTGATGTAATAAGGCCACATCTGCAAAATTACAACTTTTCTGAACATAGGTTTTAAGATTCTACGAAGGAAACTCGATAACTTTTTATGCATAAATGGGAGTTATAAAAAAACCAATGGCGAAATAATTGTTGTTCACGTTAGTTTGTTCCGTAAATAATATCTTTTTTTTTATTTAGGAAAAACATGCAGTCTTATACAAATGTTACATATGAAAAACATTAAAATTACTAGCAGACCAGATTGTTCCATTAAATAATTACGAGTATAAGAAAATTTGTACAACGGACAACAGTATAGATGACATCCAACAAAAAAAAAGAAATTAAACAATATAAGGTTATGCATTAGGTGCTCTGTGAAATATAATATCTCCCACTTTTCGCTTATACTTTACCAGCGATAAAGAGAACATATCGACGTCCTTCAAGTTCTCGTTATAATACCTACACGAGCGTCTAATAAATGAGTTTCTGGCGTAATTTGCAGAACATGGGTAACAATAAAAAGATTTTTTGGAACGTGAGGAGATTCTTGGAACATAGAAATTAATCAATTGTAGTAAGGAAGCAGAGTCTATATTACCATTAACTATTTTATATAGGTATATTTCATCCAAGAAGACACGTCTGTTAACTAGGGAATCTATATTATACCTTTTACCGGCAGTTTCATAGTCTACAAAGAAATTCCCTGTTCGGTAGTCTAATGATTTTAGAAATTTGTTTTGAACTTTTTCAATGCGTGCAATATGAACGGTGTATTGGGGGCTCCATACGACACATGCAAATTCTAAAAGTGATCGAACGAAAGAATAATATAAAATTTTATAGGTAAATGCTTTATTAAATGGTCTAGTAAGGCAAAGAATCATACCAAGTTGCTTATAAGCTCTACCAATTATATTATCAATGTGAATATTAAAATGTAGCTTGGCATCTAATATCACCCCGAGGTCTCTAATTTCATGCACTCTCTTTATTTTACTATCTAAAAGAACATAATCATAACATATAGAGTTATGTTTACGGTAAAATGAAATAGTGTAGCACTTATCGGAATTTAAAAATAGTTGATTCCCTTCACAATAACGTTCAAATCTTTCCAAATTGCAATTGCAATTTTACGCAGTCTTCAGGAGTAGAAATGATTTTAAAGATCTTCGTGTCATCAGCGTACAGCAAGTGACGCGAATCATTAAAGCAAGAACTAACATCATTAATGTATATTGTGAATAATAATGGGCCCAAATGAGAACCTTGCGGGATAATCTTAGCATATTCAGTAAATTTTTGGTAAAATTAGAGGGCAAATAGAATTATTTAGTTTTGTTATCACTAGATGGCGTTGTTGGTATTTTGTGAAAATCCTGAATCGCGTTATTAAGATTTTTCCGGGCACATAGCACATAACGCAAAGAGTTTAGTAGTTTTTGTACCCAATTTGAGAAAGAAGAAGAGCCAGTGAGCATCAGTGGAAGAAGTTTTAGGCTCAACTCGCACTGGCGCAGAGTCGAAGCGTCGCGTCGCGTGATTTTCAACTATAACAAGGCGAAGGCGAAAACAGTGAAGGCGACGAAGGCGGCGAAGGCGGCAAACGCGTCGAACGCGTCGTCGCGTATTTGTAAAGCATATATTTGTACCTTAATGATGGCAAAATAGAGATGAATATGCTATAAGCGAAAAACATGACGCGTCGCGGCGCTTCGACTCTACGCCAATGTGAGTTGAGCCTTAGGATCCTAGAGTACAATTGTTGAAAGACTCTTTAGCGTCTACAAATATCATAATTACAAATTTCAATAAAATAAATTCATGAGGTTTTTCAAATTATACCTAAGGCCTGTCGAAGTCAGGAAATAAAATTATATTTAAATTAAACTGTATGATCTGCAAACGTCAGTTTCTTAATTTCTTAACGTTAAACGACATCTAACCGCCAATAGTTTTAGTATACACAGATTCGTTAACATTAAGTTAGTTCGCGTAATATCAAATGTATTGATACAACCGATTTGCATTAAAAGCAATCTATAAGTATACTAACTACTTTATTACAGATAATTCCTTTTCAAATTTGCCACGCGAGAAAGAGACACAAAAGTTAACGATTTCAGGGAAAGATGGCATGTTTCAAAAAAAATAGCCAGAGTGTCGAGTATTATCGTAAAAATTAAAAATTATGAACTCACTCTTCGTTTTTTATGGCTTGCCTTCATGCCTTTTGACCACACCTTATAAAAAATGTTTTCCTCTAACTTTCGTCCAACCAATACAAACCCGCAGCACCAGTCGGCTTCTATTCACTCCAATTAAGGATTCTGTACTTAATTTTGATATAATAATACGCCTAATTATATCAAGGGTAAGTGGTTATGACATAAATTCAGTCTTTTACCCTCCAATCGTCATAGCCTGGCACATTATTATCATATTTTATCGAATAGTAGGTCAAGTTACACGGTGACTTTCACACACCCCCATAAAATAAGAATGGCGGCCATAACAAATGATAGATTAGCGGACCGCTTTGGGAAGTTAACGATATGCCCCATCTGGGAGTCTAACCGCCACTTCGCGTTAATGGGGTGTCGTATTAACAAGTGTCCTCTTACTTTATGGACGCCTGGTACATTTAATTTTGTTTGCTTTGATCTCGTGTCTACATGAAAATAAAATTGATTATAAAATACACATTTTTTGAGTCAATACAATTTATACATGGTTATACTTCGAGAATTTTGATGAGAGTGATGATGGAACGAACCAAAGCAAGAACAGGGGAAGTCAAAGTCAAAGTCAAACAATCATTTATTCTATAGGTAAAATTTTTACATTTGAAAACGTCATTTTTTAAGCTACTGCTCGTTCACTACGCTGACCTCCCTGAGAAGAACGAGCAAGAATCTCTAAGGATTGCTCTTTTCAAATAAACTGAAATGCTATAATCATACTAGTGTGGAATCCAGACTCACGTTGTGTTTCCATACATCTTTATCTAACACGTAGTCTACAATTTTGTAATATAACTTTCAATTAAAATACTTTTAATGTAAGTTTTAAACTTAGTCTTAGTTCGGAATCTTATTGAAAAAACGTATACAGTTCCCCATAAAAGAATCTTTTACCTTAGTTAAACAAAATCGTGGTACCATGAGTTTGGACTTAGTTCTAAGGTTAATATTATGGATATCTTCTTTCTTAACGAAATTATGTATATTTTTACGGGCATACAAAACATTTGAGTAAATGTTCTGTGATGCCACATCCATAATACCAGTCTCCTTAAACTTTTCTCTGAGAGAAATCCGATAACCTAAATTGTACACAGAATGAATCGATTGTTTTTGCAACACAAATATGGTTTGTATATCTGCCGCTTTACCCCACATGAGAATCCCGTAGGACATTATACCATGGAATAATTAAAATAAACTAGTCTAGTAGTGGCAACATCGGTGTAAGTTCACGTATTCTACAGAATGCGTATGCAGCAGTGCTTTATCTGCTGGTCAAGGAAGACATATGTGGAAATCATTGGAGTTTACTATCTAAGGTCGTTTTTTAAATTTTACATTGGCTAGCCGCATCTTATAAAGGATGGAAAAAAATAAAGGAAAGAAGCTGCCCTAACTACAGAATGAACGTGCATATCTAAACAAAAATAGGACGCTACAAATGGTGGATTTCTTGAGTGTTGTACCATAATCTATCTTTAATTAATTATCGACATGCAAATGTGTGGCTTGAATGTTGAAACGGTTTTTATTGTTTCTTTAGTTTACTGTAATCAAAGTATGGTTAAAACGTTTAATTAAATTAGATCAATATTCCATTTGGGAATATCTTGTTCTAGGTCTGCGAATAATCGATCCTGATTATTATAGAACAAGATGACATTTTGGTAATTTTTATGTACTCATGTAATCTAGTTACGTTCAAAGTTCTATTAAAATTTGACTCTTCAAAATGAAACGAATAGATGTAGATCTTCTTTGATCCAATGTTTATATTCGACAGTCCTATGATTTCCAACCATTGTTTTTTCTTTTTTTATTTGTAGGTAAAATTGAAATAGTAAAAATAATAATAAGAAAATGATAAAAACCTCGTAGTGAATTGTTTTAATAACAAAATATCGATAATATGTACGCTTACAAGAATGACGCTATCATAAAACAATCATTAGCAACAATCATCAAAATATACAAACAAGTAGGCAATCTAAAATAACCAAAGCAAAATTTGGCAAGATTTATGAATAAACTACTTAAATAAATGTAATTACATGAGATATTTGGGCTGTTGTATGATTTATAGACGGAAAAATAACCATGCCTGTGCACATGTTACATTCGGTTGATTTTCGCTTTTGCTAATGCTACATCTCTTAATGCGACGCATTTTTATTAATACCTAATTGTTCTCACTGTCAATATTTTTGTTCTTCAAACTTTTCTACAATATTTTTTTGTTTTTTTATTCATCCATGCAAACAATTCAATAAAACACTTGGAAAAACATTTGATGTACTTCCCTTTGACAACTGTATCATGTACCTCATGTACTGCGAAATGAACACAGTTGACATTTAAGATGACGTAACGTATTTTCGATTCCCGTGTTTGGCATAGACCAAGGTAATGCTATCTCTTTTGGCTTACGACGGCACGCAGTAGTTAAACAAAGACAATAACATGTTTATGTTTGCAATGTCGAAATGCATCATATACATATAACGTCTGATTTATATATGTCAACATAACATGTCCTTTGGTTTCCATAGTGTAAGGACCGCACACACCATAATATAGACAATAACAATATTACTTGTGTGTGGGCGCTATTGTCGTGTTGGGAACATACACAAACTTGGATTGTCATTAATATTGTATATGTGCGACTAGCTTCTGAGAATATAAGAATAAGAAATACATTTGATTATTGTGTCAAAACTGGTGGTTTTACTTATTTATTTATTATTAAATCCCTTCCTTTTATCTTTAAGAATTATTTACGATATATCGCAAAATATCGATACAACATTTCGATACATCACATCGGACAAAATTTCTATAATTTTTTTTACATGAACACCACTACAAACTCGATAGCTTCACGTACAGTACCTAACTTTAGTGTTATATTACACTTAATGTACTCAAAAGTAAATCCATGATCGTGTTGTAAAAGTGTCGCAAAAATAATTCGCACTTCCAATTCCAAGTACGCGTAGTGTCACATGTGTCTGGAATGGCCGCGGGCGAAGTAAACCTATAGCGTCGACTAATGTGATGTCGTATTAACAGTCCATTTGGTCCGTCCCTTTAGTTTTACGATCGGATGATATTTTGTCTTTCGTGCGATCCACTATCACATCGTTTCCAATCAATGGTTCGTAAAATTTGCCAGGCATATGCTAGACTCGGTGAAAACAGTAAGGAGATCACCACACTTGTCGATACGGAATACCATAAGAGCGAAAAAGATATCCGAGCGGAAGGCGATTGCGCAATTTATTTTTCGTTTTTTTTGCACGGACATACTTTTTCTGACCAGTTTAAGACGATTTCGCAGGTGACTCCTTAGTTAGTACTTATAAAATAAAAACACTTACACTTAAACAAATACGGCGATGAATAGAATTGGCGTGTCTTAGTCAGATTTTATTAATTTTTTTTAAAGCCCCGCACTAGGGATACCCTGTTTCGCGGGTGCCATGGACACACTCTTAGACAACCACAATTAAACCCAAACTCACGAGAGAAATGTAAGCCATACATAAATTTCTTTCGGTCTGGAAAAAAAAATACTAATTAAAAAGAATTTAAGGGATCAGAATTAGTTTTCAGAATTTTCAGGAAAGTCCGAAAGAAAACTACTATCAAAAAGAACCTTTTTTAATACTGCCACCTTACCCATTTCTGCTGTCAAGCAGTAATGTCAGCATTACTGTGTTCCGGTTTTGAAGGGTAAGGGTACTGGTGAAATTACAGGCACATGGAACTTGTCAACTTACGTGTCAGGGTGACGGGCGCAGTGCCAATGCCCTCAGATCTTTTCAGATTCTTTGCGATTTAAAGCTCTGAGTGGCACTGCAACTGTTGTGGATAGGCGTGTAGCTTACCATCAGGTGCACGACTTGTTCGCCCCGTCACTTAATACTGTACCAGCCACAGACGTGCCAGAATGTCTAACCCTCTTCCGACATTCAGGCACGTCTTGGTACAAGCAAAGTTACAATCATGCCTTGTGCATCAGCATAGAACACACGTACCAAATTAGTATAAGTAGCTCATACAAAATGTAAACCTCACTCAGTCAACAACACTCAGTCAACCAGAGTCACTCAGTCAATCCTCATTCAGTATCCAGTAAACTCTCATCAAATATCCACAACATTATATTTTATTTTTATACCATGTAACCATGGAAAAAATACTATAAAAAAAAGATAAAATGGCACAAAGAAAATGTGAAAAAAAATGGCGTATTTTGGGCATATTGTCGATTGCTAACAGTTTTTAGTATTCACAGATTCTCTCAATAGACGTAAATCGACCTCATGTCAGCACTTGACATGCAACGCGTGACTGGAGAAAATAAATATCAAGATATTCAATAAAATAAACATAGCAAAATTTTTTTTTAAGAGTCGTTTATTTTTTGTATAATATCAAGTGACGGGGCAACCAAGTCATGTGTCTGGTGGTAAGCAACACGTTTGTCCATAACAGTTGCAGTGCCACTCAGAGCTTTAAATCGCAAAGATTCAGATCTTAGGGGCACTACCACTGCGCCTGTCACTCTCAGACATAAGTTAATAAATCCCATGTGCCTGTAATTTCACCAACACCCTTACTCTTTAAAACCGGAACGCAGTAATGCTCACATTAATGCTTAGCAGCAAAAATAGGTTACTACTTCACTGGACGAACTCTTTCACAAGGAGCTATATTGCTACGACGTACAAAAATTGACCTCCCGACAACCCTTTCTAAAGAAAAAAAAAACGCCAGACGGTAAACAAAATACAAATACGTTAAAGGGAGCCACATCACACCGTTTGTGCTACGATTCGGGACCTTTGTGTAATTCTTATCAAGCGTGCTGCCCTTAGGGCTTGCACGATAGAGCGGATCCACTGTAACTGATACCTATTCTACCTAATATCAGTACAAATAAAAAAACAGATATTATCACAATTATTAATATCAACGAGCTGTTGAAACAACTTAATATGGATATACGCCTATTTTAATTGTGGACGAAGTAAAAACACACTTACAAATTATAAAGGAACCATAATTTCTGGCTCAATATCAGAACAAATTATTGGAAATGAGAAATAGCAGAGTTAATACAGAGTTCTCCAAATTTACTACTTTGAATTTTCATAATTATTAATATAAATAATTCCTATCGAGTTCTTAGGTTTTCGCGATTGTTACACATAGGAAATGAAACTATTTTTCCGGATTTAAATCGCGTATATTTGTTTTTTCAAACAAACCGATGTTTCGGGCCCTTTACAGGTCCCATGGTCACGGTTGACTGAGGTGGTACAGTCTTCAACCAGTTATGTCTAATATTAATGCAAACCACCCTATTTTTTCACTATAGTTACAATAGTTATTAATTAACCTTATTTTTAATTTTACAAAGAAAACATTCCAATTTACGCTACATTAAGTTTTACAAATTATTTTATTGAAGTTTAATTTATTATTAATTATTAATAGAAATTAGAATAAACTAAAACATATTAATTAGTACTGCAGTCTTATGTCTGTTGGGGATTTTTCATTAGAGGAAATACTGGATCCCAAACTGGTGGTACGGAGAAACCATCTTCCTTGTTGAAATTAGGATGTTTTTTAATTTCAATGGCCTCTCGCAGCATCCTGGGCAGATAACGGACTTCTTTTGCAAGGACCTGGGGTTTGTCAAACTTCATTGAATGTGTAGGTTTATCCATGA
>NW_020653391.1:2004900-2026635 GCF_003589595.1 Hyposmocoma kahamanoa | reverse complement strand
TCTACTACTAGCTTACGAAGTCATGACGCCTCATTATAATATACATATAATAAATATGTATTTTTTACACATACATATATTGCTCTGTAGTAAATAAATGAAGAAAACAATAGCTGAATGAGGTACTTGGTACTTGGTGCAACGGGCTGGTATTCGCAACTCGACGACAAAGCGCCTATTTTGCGTGTGGGAATGAGTCTCAGACAAGTTTTTTTTACTTATTTCGTTTCATCTTTCGGAAAATGATGATAAACAGCCGTACACAGCACAATTCACGACGATTATAAATAGCAACGTAAAATGATGTTTTATATTAACATACAAGTTTCGTAATGAATAAATGAAAACTATATTCAAATATCAAAGCCGTCTTCGCGCGAAAACGGCTCGCCGGCAGCCTTGTTGTCGTTCAGTCAATATGACCGGCCATGTGCGGGGCGTGGTGCAGTATCTGAAGCTAGGGAGGGGCGAAGAGTTTCCGTTCTCTTTACTTTTTGTTCTCTGACTTAGAGATAAAATGACGCCTGTGACATTTCGGACCTTCATTTCTCGGATTCGAAGCTGATACGAATAAGACGTATCTTTGCGATTTAAAGCTCTGAGTGGCAATGTAACACCAGGCGCACGACTTGTCCATTGTATTACTTGGTTTAAGTATTTTAGGCATCCAATCGCGGGGATCCGTCAATTGAGTCTTAAATAAAAAAGTATTATATTCCTTAATTCGCTACTAAGTATTGGAATAAAATAAATGTGGAGCGCGTCTCATCTCTATATTTCTCACAATCGAGTCAACTTCGTCCTTTATTCACGGAAGAAACATTCACAACCCTCTGTATTGTATTGGGACCGAGTCTTCGCACGTTTTCTGCTAGAAATATCAGACGATTGGGAATAACAACATAGCTTGGGCCCTTGTTAATCCAGTTGGGCGAGAACTGCTTTTTTGGGTAAGGAAAACATTTAAGGTAGTTCAACGATGGTTGGAAATAATTTCGTAACCTTGGTCTAATAAAGTCACTTGTGATTATCAAAAGTGTTTCTGTAGTTTTCCCCACCTAATTTCGGTGGCAAATTGTATTATTTAAGTACTCGACCATATTATCGTGAAATATTATTGAATTAGTAACGGCCTCCTGAGTGTTATTGCATTCAGGGTTCAGGGCTCATTTCATGAGCACCGGACTGGAATGCATATCAATGAGTGAAAGTATATAATTAATTATTTGCAATACTAACCATATTTTCAAGGTCTCTGTTACTAACCCTTAATCCAAAATAAAAGCTTTAATTTGAATAGTAGACACAGGTAAACAAAGCTTATGCAGAAGATATTGGACGTACAAGCAGTAGAGCTTCTTGTGAAAGAGTTCGTCCATAGAACTACCTATTTCTGCCGCCAAGCAGTAATGTGAGCATTACTGCGTTTCGGTTTAGAAGGGCAAGGGTGCTGGTGAAATTACAGACATATGAGACTTGTCGACTTATGTCCCGGGGTGAAGGGCGTAGTGGCAGTGACCTACCTATGCGATTTTAACCTCTGAATGGCACTGCAACTGTTATGGATAGGCGTGTCCCTTACCACCAGGCGCACGACTTGTTCGTCTCGCCACTTAGTGTTTTTTTTATAATATCAAGGAACGGTAATTTATATTGTACCATCAAAAAAAATTGGACTGTACCTTCTGTAATTTGTTGTCATGATAATATTCTAGAACATTTAAATTAAAATGCCACCAAAATTAGGTACAGAAAACTAACCAGAAAATTACACTTTTATCACATGAAACTCATAAAATTAATACGTACATAAATTCCGAAAAACTCAGAGCACAGATTCGAACCCACGGCCTTTTCTTGAGAGGTAGTAAGTCAAACCATTAGGCTACCATGGCTTCAGAACTATTTGATGCTATTTTTTAACCACAGTCTATCAAACAATAGTAAGTACACCACCCACACATTTGTAGAAAATCGGAAACTACTATAGCCGTATCTTAAGTTTCATACAATCTTATGAAGCACCGTACAAGAAAAGGGTCGTACAATCCACAAAGACTTTGTGCCCTAACCAAAGAACTAAGAAACTTGCGGTTACAATTCACTTCAACAGATAATAAATCAAGCAAAAGACGAAGTTTGCGATTTCCTCTATTGAAAAACCATCACAGCTTTCCGAGAAGAAAACTTTATTCGATAATTTATGATCAGGTGAGTCTGGTCGTAGTTTGTTTGCATATCAAAGTAAATTTAGGAAATGAAACTATTTTTGCGGATTTAAATCGCGTATATTTGTTTTATCATAGAAACCGACGTTTCGGGCCCTTTACAGGTCCCATGGTCACGGTTGACTGTCAACCGTGACCATGGGACCTGTAAACGGGCGCAGTGGCAGTGCCCCTCAGATCTTTGCGATTTGAAGCTCTGAGTGGCACTGCAACACAGGCGTGTACTTTACCATCAGGCGCACGACTTGTTCGTCCCGTCACTTGATATTATTTAAAAAAACCTCCAATTCGATTTTTGGATACTATATCTTCGCCGTGACAGACTTTTCAATCAAACTGTATCCCAAGAACAATCTTAAAGGTGATTTCCCTGAAAAGATGTCACTTGTTATTGGAGAATGCAAATTGCCTAACTCGGCTGTCGGATACCAATCGATCCCGAAAGGCATTCCTGCATTAAGAATTTCAACCCTCCTAATCCAATGACAAATTCAATATGACGTTGAATGTCTTGAAATAACTTAGTGACAGTTTTAGTGATATTACGGGTTTAAACGGTCTTATTTTCGTACAAAAGTTTTGGCACGGCTTTAGTGTTTTCTGCTACAATGATACTGGACGAAAGCTGTTTAACACATTCGCGCGAGGTAACATTTGTAAGTGTACTTTTATTCCATCGAAGAACGTAAAAGAACGCTATTTGAACGCTCATATAAAATCGTAATAGTGACGTCATTACTCTACAACGTACTAAAATATTTATTTTCTAGCTACACACAGTATGGAAATTTCACAGGATAAGTATGCACTACTCACACATATCTACCACTGATTGCTAGCATACACGTGCATCGTCAGCGGGCGATTTTTTTTTTTAATTTTATTGATCAAAATACAAAAGAAATACTAGTTACAGGCATCGCTCACAAAAACCATTCCGGCTTTAATCGCGGCGAAGAAGTTCTGGTTATATAGAGTAAAAATACAGTATAATGGAGCAAAAACAATAGATAAAAGGACTGGTGTACCATCATGTTACACAAAACCACCGAGTATATAACCAGAAATAGAGACGAAATGATGATGAGATGCTTTTGTGGTGTTGTATTATATATACTAGGAAACCTATTATTGGCTGTACTATTTTAAGGTTTACTTTGTATATTTATGCTGTTGGTTTTCAATAAAAAAAAAGAAAAGAAAGAAATGTCATTTGATTTGTTTGAAAACTATTCTGCCAAATCGTTAGGGTGACAACTGCGCTCCGATTGGCCAGCCCAAATTTGAAACGGCTGACGGGGTCGTCAATTGTTTCACTTCAAATCGACCAGTTTAACTTGAGCTTTGCTATAATGGAGGAAAATTTAAAAATTACATATTTAATATTTAATTGCCGATGAAATGTGATTCCGTTTGTTTTGTAATTAGATGTTTTGCTGTTTTACTCACACCATCGAATGGAACAGCCTCACATTGCTATCATCTTGTTAGAATAAATACAGAATATTTTTGGATTACACGGAGACGTACAGACAGGTCAGTTGTTGGCGCTATACTATTTCAGCTTTCTAATTTGTGATTTTAGCGCAAACGAGAGTTGATATATAAAGTGATAAATATAAAGCCCATTTGCCTTGTAAGTTGCCAGGGATGGATGGCCTTTATTACGTCTCTATTTCTGGTGATATACACGATGTATTAGATAGATTTGGCATATATGTAACATTATTCAAGAATTGTATATAAAATATTCTCTTTGGTATTGTTCGTTCCTAGCGTTATTCTTATATCAGTAACAAGGTGTTTATCGATTACCAGCGCGACAGGCTTTGTCTAGTGCAGAAATCGTAGACAATTCTCTGTACGCGATATACGTTACAATATAGTTGTCATTCCTGATTTGATATCATAATTTAATTTGCAACGTACCTACACAATCTCTTGTTGTGGGTTACCTATGAATAGTCCGAAATGACATTTTTCAGAAATAACGTTTGCTAGAATTTTCATAACCTCGAAAGCAATTTTGAGAGGAAAATGTTTTTTCTTTTAAACCTAACTTAACCTAACCTAACCGAACCTAATCGTGTCTTTGCGATAAACATTCAACATATCCTGAAAGAACAACGGTTTCGTTATAATTCGAACAAACGTTATTTCGGAAAAAAATCGAGTTTGTGATAGGTTACCGTTGCTCTGATACCAAAGGATCACTAAAAACATAAGTGTAATAACGTAAAGATAATATTGTATGTTTAGATGATTGAAGGACACAAAGTGAAACGCGTCGCTTCTCCAACCTTCCGTTTTTGGGTCTCGACAATGTTAGTCAGAGATCAAAACATCTTAATCGAAACTAGGTCACTAAGTTTAGGTAATAATCGGAATATTTGAAAATTTATGTCCTTAACAAATTATATTACCCCAGACCGCACCACAGACCAGTTAGGCACATTGCAATTTATTCAAATTATATGGTGGATATATTAACTTTTACTAGATTTAGGAGATTGAATGATGATGAGATAAATAAATAAAATTAAATATTAGACGCAACGTATACTATACTAAGCAATATACAGGCTGTTTATTTGAAAGTGGGACATAGTTATAGAGTGCGTTATATTTCTGATTTTGAACCCAAAGAAATAACAAACTAATGAACTTAAACTTTACAAAAAATATTTTTTAATTTTTTTTATCGACTACTACTTGAGAACAACATTAGTTATCGAAAGCTATGCACATCAGTATTATTGCTTCGACGCAGCGGCGGATGGCGACACGGCGGCAAAAACAAATCTCAGGTCGGGAGTCGGGGCGCGAGCGCATACGCGAAATTGCTCAGTGCACGCGCGACCTTGATCTAACGAAGACAGGTAAATTATTTGTACTTCCGCTCGTCCGATCGCCGCAAAATGGATATTTATTCTAACGTCGAAATGACTGAGATGGTGTGACTATACGCAATAAGTGGTGATAGTGTGAGGCAAGCTATTGAAATGTTTCCAAATCGGAGTTTACGCAGAGGAAGTGAACAGTGTCGAAGTGTTGCGTGCGAGGATTATCTCAGCATTTTATACTGTGAGACAAAATGTGTTTGTGTTGTACAATTTAAAACAAAATTTACTATGCCGTGCTAGACTATGCATTGTGGAAAACGGTGGACACTTTGAATACTTCTTCCGTACCACGTAAGTGTAAATAAACTGTAAATTACTAAAAAACCAATCATTGTAAATAATTTGATTTCACATTTTTAACTACGCCATAAATCTCATTTCTTATTAAATGATAACTAGTTACTAAATCATAAACTAATCTTTTTTAGTACGTAAAACATTTCGATGATAGTTCAAGTAAAAAACAATTAACATAAGCTAAAACGTAAATGTGAAATCATTGTTATTGTTGCTGTCTCACTCGGCACTCGTTTGGTAGAATTCCCAATGCACTCGAAATAAAGCGTAAAGAGAATCGAGTTACTCCTATGTACACTCCAAAACAAATTTGGTGATTTTTTTTTTCTATCCTATAACCTAATTTTATTTTAGTCTATGTTAAGTTGTAACATGATTTACTATGACAAATGTACAGCCTGTAAACGTTGCTCTGATCCCAAATTAAGTAACTAAAGCACTTGTGTTATGGATTTTTTTATAATACCAAGAAGCGACGGAACGAAAAAGTCGTGCGCCTGGTGGTAAGATTTTAATCGCATAGTGATTAAACTTATGTCACCAACTCTTTAGTAGCAGTAGAGCTCCTTGTGAAAGAGTTTCTCCAGGGAAGTACTGCCACCTTACATGCAGTAATGTGAGCAATACTTCGTTCCGGTTTTAAACAGTGATGGGCGCAGTGGCAGTGCCCTTCAGATCTTTTAAATTTAAAGCTCTGAATGCAGCTGTTATGGACAGGCGTGTCGCTTTACCATCAGGCGCATGACTTGTTCATCCCATGAGTTGGTGTCATAAAAAAAGCTCTACTTCTGCTTCGTAAGACAAATTCCCTTGAGAAGAATGAATAAGAAACTCTAGGGGTTGCTCTTTGTAAATAAACATTTGCACACATTTTTCATTTACAATATTTATTTCAAATATGATTGATCAATATCGAGTTCTAATATTTCGCGATAAATAGGAAATTAAACTATTTTTTTCGGATCTAAATCTCAAGTATTTGTTTTTTTAAACAAAGCGGCGTTTCGAACTCTTTACAGGTTCCACGGTCATGGTTGACTAAGATGGTAAAGTCATCAACTGATTGTGTAAAAGATCCGAAATGTTGGTTTTTTGAAAAAACAAACTACTATTATAGAGTACGACAACTTGAAAGAGATAAACGGGTCTCTGTCGTGGATTTTATAATCCAATTTCACGTGTGTGGATTGAGTGAGCATAAGAAAGTATTTATAAAAATTTGAAGTGACTTTTTCGGTCTGTAATTAAAGAATATAGTTTAACAAAACCACTACTAAGAACTAGTACAATATTATATGCAAACGTAATACTTTTGTAGATCTGACTGGGCTTCTGTGAGAACTGAGTGAGCACACATTAAGTTATTTTTCTCTTATTTTATCTTTTTACAAATGGAAAGATTAGTTTCTACAATTATTTTAGAATTTCTACTAAATGACTATTATATTTTAAACTTTTTACACAGGGTGCTTACTCAATCCAAGTTCCAGCTTCAATCTAAAAAAATTCGAAATGTGCAGCAGTTCAAAAATTTCACAGTTTCCTTAAATAATACTGTGCCAATACTGCGGAAACAATTGATCTTGGCTGGTCTACAGCCGCTATCGATGTTGTCCCAAACATTATGGCAAAGCATAAACATCCTGTGGCCGGGTAATAGCGCTGCGATGATTTAGTACTGGCATTTTCGGTTATTCGGCATTATAATTTTAGCGGATACACAGAACTCCGATACTGTTTATTCATAAAATTATTTATCTCGAATATGCTCGGAAATGTTCGCATTACTTTCAAAAAAGAACCCACAAAGTTTGTCATTAAGGCAACTCTTTGCTATTATTGTCGGTTGCTCTAAACTTTTCAATATATCTACTGAGAAAGTGGTATAGTACACAGACTAAAGAAAAACTGTCATATAGCCAACTGCTCACTAGCATCAGCAGCAGTGTCCATAATTGGAAACACAAAAATCTACTTATTTTGCGTTTAACTTACTTAAAAAAAATGGCGGTAAAATTAACGAAAGTACTTTGAAGTACTTTTTTTTGTCATTTTTATATTTTCTTATCGAACATAAGTTTTAGTGAAAAGAGCTAAAGTATTGTACTCTCTGTAGTGTGTCTCTAATTTTAAACAAAATATGTCAAGTTGTGAAAATTGTTTTACTTTTTCTATTATGCGTTCTCCTTCATTCTTTGGTCATTTATAATTTTCACGCATTGTTTGAGAAAAGTGCTATATATTCATCGGCGGGAACGGGGAATGCCAGACTCGTAAAAGAACTCATATACGTCTGTCGTCCGGCAATAGTAACCAAATATTATTTGCATCTCTAGTAATAACGCGATCACAATTTGAGGAATTCCTTGAACTATTCGAGCAAGTACCAGAGTAACAAAATCATATCTAGACACACAAACACCCAAACGGGAACTAAATAGGAAGAATACCAAGAATAACTAAGACAGATGTATCAAACTTACTCATAAATAACAGCACATCAATTCCATAACATCAACAAACCAAACAAGATTTGGTTTCGTAACAAGAGCATCGAACTTTCGTATCTCCGTGTTTCATATCGCGAAATTTATATCAAATGTGCGATCAGAACGCGATAGCCAGATTTCATATTTGCGTGTCACATGTAACTGGATATTAAATTTCTTGCGACAGCTGTCAATGAAATAGTTCTGAATATCGTTTCACTTTAGGCACGGCCTAGTTCTTAGGCTAGTAGAATTTTGGTATTACATTTTAGAGAACCATATATTTTTCTCATCGCATCATGTAGGTACGACGCAAGAGAACTTGATAGTACCGATTTCCCTGATGTTTTTCGGTTCGATTTTCTTATTAGTGCTGGTAATGTAAACTCTAATGTATGGTAGTGAGTGTTGGGTGTGGCAGAAATAAAAAAATGAAGGGGAAAAAATATAAATGCTGTAGAAATGAGATGTAGAACAGTGTAGCAAGAGAGTGTTGTGTGTACCTTTCCGAATTGTAATATCATATCATAATATTAATTTTTGTGTAATTATTCCACTAGTTTGTTATAATTATTATTATTTTTATGATACTAAGTGACTGGACGAACAAGTCGTGCGCCTGATGTAAACGACACGCCTGACATGAGTTGAAAAGTCCCATGTGCCTGCAATTTCACCAGCACCCTTACGCTTCAAAACCGGAACACAGTAATGCTGACATTACAGCTTGGCGGCAGAAATAAGTAAGGTAGTACTTCCCTGGATGAACTCTTTCACAAGAAGTTCTACTGCTAGTTGTTATTAATGCTATTATAATACAAAAATTGAACCGAAATTACTCGACTTGGTAGAGCGGTCGCCCTAGACTGGCATAACAGGCAGGTCTTGTCAGATTAGGAATTTTTCTTTGTGTCCGATAATTTTAAAAATATTAAACTGAATTCAGATTTAAAAAAAAAATCCGTCACGTCATTTCGGCACAAGTGCGGCGCGAAATCGCAAAAAATACAAACAATTTTTAACTCTATGGCAAATTGGTCGTAAACGGTACAATAATAAGCATTGCCTAATCAGTAGTTGCCTAACACGTACACCAATATACAGTAAGATGTCGCGGTGGTATTGCATAGGGATCGTTCTTATTGCCTTTAGTTACCAGGTTGTTAGGAGCAAGCTTAATGACCAGGCAAAACTTAACTCACAAGACGACGACACGGGAGAATCGGGTAAGATGAAATAAAATAATAAGATTGTTGCCCTTCTATCACCACTATTTAGAAGAACTAATCTAGGTCTTTTTGACGGGATGAACAAGCCGTGCTCCTGGTGTTAAGTGGCATATCTATCCATACCAGTTGCAGTGCCACTAAGGGCTTTAAATCGCAAAGATCTGAGGAACCGTATGCCTGTAATTTCAATAGCACCTTTAAAAGGTCTCAACTCGCCTGTTTCCCGTCTGTTCAGATTACACAATGGGTGCCACTGTGGGTTTCTCAGATTCGCTCTTCGAGAGCTGTTCTTAGCAAGTAAATATGTTAATATTTTGTCTATATTTTTTCTTTTTTAACCGACTTCAAAAAAGGAGGAGGTTCTCAATTCGACTGTATGTTCTTTTTTTTTCTTTTTTTTTTGTATGTATGTTACGCGATAACTCCGGTATTTGTGAACCGATTTTCATGATTCTTTTTTTGTTGGAAAGAGGGTAATTCCATAGTGGTCCCATTTTATTTTGAAGAAAATCAACCACCTCAAAGGGTGGCTGTTCACGCATGAAGATTCATTTTTATAAATAGCGCCTGACTTTAATTTAGGAGCAATTACTTTTAGCAATTATTTAGTTGATTTTGCTATTTCTCCGATTCAAGGCGTTTTTCTCTCGATATACTTTGAGTAGTGTCGTAGTGAGAACCTATTTTTATTATCTCCAGTAAGTATCAAGTCCTGTATAGTGGCGAACTAGGGGATATTTCAATGAAACTTAGCAAATAGATGTAATTCCACGTACTTTTGAGGTCTGTTTTTTTAGTACTGAGATTATTTATACTTGTATTTGTGTTTTATAGTCCTAAAATAATAAAGATTATCCCGCTCAGTGCAAGATGAGTTTATGTTACTAGTCACATCTGAGATGCAATCCAAGTTATTTTATACGGACAACATAAAATCTAGAGTACTTTATTGACTCAGCAACCCAAACAGACGCTCCAGTAGGGTTAACACGATAAGGCGCGACTTGCGCGAGAGCGACATGGACCTCAATGCTGCCGTTCACTAACTAAAACGCGGCAAGGGTCAAATGGTCCAATATCCGTTTTAAATATCAAAAAATAGAACACAAAATTCTCCTTTCAAAACAGTTAAAATTAGTTAATGTGTGCGACTTATCTGAACCTACGCTAACAATGTGTAGCTATAATATCATTAAACAATTTCAATATTCCGAAACTGGGTTCTGGTTTTTATGATATCTTAAAAAAATATTTTGTCACTTAGCGTTTTAGTTTTAGAAAGCGTTTTATGTCATTGTCGCGCAAGTCGCACCCTGTCGTGCTAGTCCCACAAGTAATGTTGGGGCAACAAATTTGATACTTGTATCGCTCTTAAGGCTCATTTTTACTTAGACGCCCAACGGAATAGAAGAATATTTTTCTTCCTATAGCACTATAAGCTTTATCAATTGCGCAAAAGTACACATTCACCAATGACTCGTATATAACGACCCAAAAACAGATCGTGCGATTTTCGTAGAATTCTCGCGCAATCTCAGGAATTCCCGCAGCCACATTATCATTATTTACTTTGTAATGTATACTAGGCAATTTACAATTTAGTTATAAAAATTTAAGCCTAAAGAAACAAACGAGCTCTTCCAGTGGCGTCCTAAATCTGATCTTAGACTTTACAGCCGGCAATTAACGGACTGATGGCCTTTTAGTGGAATAAATCCAGTAAATAAAGAGTCAGAGAGTAGTGGAATATACAGGCTGATATTCTTTGTAATGAATTTAAAATAGGAAAATGATTTATGTACGAGAATTCTTTACATAATTACACTTTTTTTATGATACCAAATCAATTTATCCACTCTATTATATTACTTTAATACAGTGAATATATTTTAGATAGAAACTCTAATTATTCTTATCTGTGCTCATTATTATGAATGGCTCAACTGTAGTTCGAAACTCACGGTATGGCGTAGACATAACCTCTCTTCAGTAACGGTGTTTCCACATCCACCACCAACGTTGACCAATATTTCCCACGCAATCGACAATCAATCTAGACTCTTCTGTATTAATTTTAAAAGCTACTGGAAAACCTATATAAATTACCAAATCGACAATCAAATCGACTTTGTCTGTCGTCACCAAACGTTTCTGAAATCGATCGATTATGGCGATTCCACATCGTGGAAATGGAGCATACAAGGCACAATATAATAAGACAAGTCGTGGAGCTCCATGTGAACGTAGCTGCTACTCTTGTTTTTCTTTTTAAAAAATCAACACGAACGTGCCCCTGGTGGCAAGCTACACGCTAATTCGTGACAGTTGCAGTGCCACTCAGAGCTTTAAATCGCAAAGATCTGAGTGACACTGCCACTGCGCCCGTCCCCCTGTGACATAAGTTGACAAGTCCTTGTGTGCCTGTAATTGAGAATCTAAAGGTAAACACTCGACTGAATAATACGTGCCTAATTTTGTTTGATTGTGAATAATAAATAAAGTTTGTTTTTTACAAGTGAGGATCGAGAGTAATTTCAGTCGAGATTTTTCGCAACGTTTATCCCAAGCCGTATAAGATAGATTCTTGCCTTTGAGCTGTTAATTTCAGTATGACAGTGGCTTTATTTATGGCTTAGACTACCAGATGGATTGCATGAGCAAAGACGACAACGTCAGTTAATACCGACTGCATGTAGTTGACATTAAATGCAAGTACTGCACTTGAAGAGTTCGTCCAGGGAAGTACTGCCACCTTACCTATTTCTGCCGTCCAGCAGTAATGTGAGCATTATTCCGTTCCGGTTTTGAAGGGTAAGGATGCTGGTGAAGTTACAGGCACATGGGACTTGTCAAGTTATGTCCCTGGGCGACGAAGATCTTAGCGATTTAAAGGCCTGAGTGGCACTGCGAGTGTTATTGATTTCGAGTCACTTATAAGTGACTTAGAAGTGATAATGAGAACATTAGATATAAAACCAAATACACCCTGAGGGTCGAGCGTTTGGAATCCCGCCACAACGTGAATTTCAATTCATTTGTAGTGAGAGTACCGACCGAACATCTGTGGGCCTTCATGAAGGAAGAATTGCGATTGCCATAAGAAATGTGATTTAAAGGCCTGATTGGCACTGCAACTGTTATGAACAGGCGTGTCGCTTACCACCAGGCACTATAGGCACGTGGGATGTCTGAGAGTGATAGTGCCCCTCAGATCTTTGCGATTTAAAGCTCTGAGCTGGCACTACAACTACATGTTCGTCCTGTCACTTGATATCTCAAAAAACAAAACTAAAAAGTCTATATCCTCTTAAGAATGTCAATTGCTGTACCAACTGTAGCCGACGACGCTTGCAGTTGAAATCTCTCTCTCATTAACTGCAGATGCAGCCCATATTTTAGCAGCGTTACGGGTAAGGTATAAATAACACAATATATACAAACAGGAATACGCCAGTACTTCCAGTATAGTTATCCCCGAGATTTGTCACCCTCCGACCCTTATGGTAAACTTTTAAGATTGATATTGTACCCCGAAATCTCGACGTCGGTTGGACTTTGACCTTGAATAATGAGAAGTTCCTTTCTGTAATTGGTTGAGGGTTTATCAGGGTTGTTCAAATCAGACCTTAATTAGTGAAGTGACTTAATTTATTAAGTAACGTTTTTGGGAAACTGACAACAGAAACTCGTATAATAATGCCACATGTGATCATACGTCAAAAGTGCTTTTAACATATAAAAGTTATAAAAAGTAATACGAACTGTATGAAACAAAGTACATATGTGTGAAATTGTATACCAAATGAAATTTCAGACCTCAACATTATGCTAAAAACTGAAGTCCTTTGAGATGTGACTCTACAAAGATATGCTTAGCACATTGTGAGTGCAAATCACCAATGTTGAGGTTCTTCGTCGAATGGGAAAAAAGTTGAAAATACTCAGAACTGTAAAGGAAACGAAGCTGCAGTATTTTGGCTACATAATAAAAGGCAATAGATACCGGATTCTTTAGCTAAAGAATCCGGTATCTATTAATAATAATGTAATGAATAATAAAGCCAGGAAAAATCCAAGGAAAGTGTAGTCGTGGCAGAAGAAAAACCTCGTGGTTGGAGATCCTGTCTGAGAGGCTAGGTCCATATTAGCACACGTTCTCTTTTTCGTGCGGCAACTTCAAAAATGAGAGTAGCCATCATGGTCGCCAACCTTCGTAGAGAAGCGACACACTAAGAAGAAATTTAACTGCCTCTGTGGCCGAACGGTTACCACGCCACGCAGAGGTCCCAGTTTCGATTCCCGGGCCGGGAGAAATATTTGTATGGCCTTCATTTATTTATCTCGTGAGTTTAATTTGTGGTTGTCTATGTGTGTGTCCATCACACCCGCAACACAGGGTTTCCCTAGTACGGGGCTATGTTGAGCATGTGCGCTATTTATTATTATTAATTTTATAACTCTCCCATATAAGCATAAATAGTTATCGACTAATTTCGTCTGTAGAATCTTTAAACCTCACTCACAAAAAGTTGTCATTTTGCAGATGTGACCTTATTATGAAAAATGGCGATTTAAAAAATAATGTTATATAAAAATTATGTAACAAAATTTTTTCCATGTTTTATAGTAGATTGTACACAGTTGATTGTATTGTGCATAATACGCGTCATTTTACCCGAGACGAGTATACTTAAGTCGAGGGTAAAATGGGTTTTATGAACGAGTTATACACTCTTCTTTTAACTTCGATTGCGAGGAAATTAAACAGCAATATTACAAATGAACGATTATTTAATTAAAATTGAATGTAAAATTACAACAATTAGATATATTTAATGTGATTGTTTTTTATTTTATGCACTAGAGCATAAAATCCTATTTTATGCGCTATAGCATAAAATCCTATTTTATGCAGCCTACACCCAGCATAAATACGAACTTTAAGAGCAAGAGAAGTGAAAAATATATTTTGTCAGTGGCCTAAATTACTCGAATTCTATCGAAATATTAATGCTTTATGAGAAATAATGTTAATGAAGTTAATTAGTAGTTACTAAAGTATGAGTATTATTAGTAACTAAAACTTAAGATCTAGAAATTGATGGACCGCCCTAGCATTTATATTTAGATTTTGAATATCGCACTTTTTTTGATCATCATTTTCCTGACCATTGACTTACAATTATATGGACGTCGGGTCCGCGCTAAAAAGTGTCAGAACTTATAGGGCGTTAAAATTGTATACAGAGCGTCATTCACGCTTTAGTCTTCGTTTGTTTCTTCTGACAGCGAAGCAAGCAAAATTAGACAATACTGCGATGACATTACAATTTAAATTCAACGTTTTAGCTTTTTCATATTCTTTTACATGTCACTACGTTTAAATAGGTTGACTTGGGACATTTTTTTCGTGGTTTTTGTATTAGATCCGTCGTCCATTTATTTGTAAGTCAATGTTCCTGACCAATTTTTTTGATAATACATATATTTCACGTTGTTTTCTTTATCAAAGCCGTCTTCTACGTACGGTCGTCGTTGAAGGATTCTCTTAACGTGGCTTTTCTTTAGAACGTCCTTTTTTTTCATATAATAATAAGCAAATAACTTGTTGTCACAAGTACGATCGCTAGCTGAACATTGCATCTTTTTGTTACACTTTTAGATGTCGTTTTCAAACACGTGTATAAGGACAAGAATTACGGGTACTTTTAAAACCAGCCAAACAGCTGTTTGTAAATGTTTAATCTTGAATATTCTGTTACGATTACGCAATGGCATTCTATATTTGAATTAGTAGATGGTTTTTTCTACGTTATATTGTCTATGGTCATTTTAAAAATAATTAGCGCGCATTTTAAGAATAAGCGGGAAAGTTTTAAGTATTTATATTCATAAAAAACGCTCAGAACTGATAATCGTAGAGGTGATGTATTTCATTATGACAATGATGATGATAAAATGTTACATTATGATAAAACCAAAAACATCTATGTCGTCAAAAATTATTGCAGTATTTGCCCGACATTCAACCCTTTAGATATTCATATTTATGTCTTTACAATTTTTTTTAAATGGACACGAATTTGATTATGAAGCGATCATCAAAGAACACTTACAGCTGTATTTTATAAAACATTTTTTTGTAAAAGGTGAATTCTAAAATTACCCGAAATATAAGCAGATCAACTTGGACAATTTCATGATTTATTAAAAATTGATAGACCAAGGATATGCCTATTTTTTTTTAATTAATACTTTGATACTTCACTGACTTTTTGGCTAATTAAATACAAGACTGTATGAAAACATCGTTGTAGTACGTAAATAACCCATGAAAGACCTTTTTTTTTTAAATATTAAGTGACGGGACGAACAAGTCTATAACAGTTGCAGGGCCACTCGGAGCTTTAAATCGCAAAGATCTAAGGGGCACTGCCACTGCGCCCGCCACCCTGAGACAAAAGTTGACAAGTCCCATGTGCCTGTAATTTCACCAGCACCCTTACCCTTCAAAACTGGAACACAGTAATGCTGACATTACTGCTACCCAGAAAATAGGTAAGGTGGGCTTAGTACTAGTACTTCTCTGGACGAACTCTTTCACAGATCTTGACCAAATCTTGTACAGAACATGTCGCAGAACAAATAGCCAGTGAGACCAAAGAGTTTTCTAGTGGCGACCGCATACTGGAAGACGCAGCGTGGGTAGACCACCCATAAGGTGGACCGACTGCCTGGTGAGGGTTAGGGATGCAAGCGGCACGAGACCGGTCGTTGTAGACTTCTTAGGGGCAGCCTTTTGCTCAGTAATGGCTCGTCAAAGCTCAATATCTTTTTTTTTATAGAAAAGAAGTGCACATTTGACGTGTTGATGGGGTTGACGGTGTAGCATGCATACCTAAATAATACCTATTCACTCTCGCCGCGAAAAGGTCCAAGGTATGGCGTTCGGGGAATAAATCCGCAATTCAACTCCCTAGTCGCTCGCCATATAAATGTGGAAGCCTCGTGCGATAGCTGGGAATATCCACAACATAGGGGTGGAACCCCACCCCACGTCTAGTACCTCGATGACGGAAAGGCGGAATCAAATTATGCAATCCCATCGCACACTCTCCGCGATACATCCTGTAGAATACCGATAAGTAGGCAACATTACGCCGGTGTTCAAGATTCTGCAGCTTCGGCTCCACTAATTCCGAGTCGCTTATAAGCCTCTTGGCACGCTTCTCGATTGAGTCCATCAATATGTATAAAGAGAAGTCGTCAACAATAGTACCTAAATCTCAATCTGAGCCAACACAAATTCATTACTAACAACTCGTCTCGCACCATTGCAGACGGCAATTAACGGACAATGCAAACACAGCTCGACGATATTGGTTTGGCAATTACAATCGTCGTGTTTGCTGTCGATACACTTCAATTATTGATGTTGGTTTGACTGTTCGTTTCTATCCCACTGTTCACTCACAATTATATGGCCGTACGTATGAGTGAAGTCTTAAGTCCATTTGTTAGTACTACTACGAAAAGTTATTTAAAAATTGTCTAATGGCGTTTTCCCACGGTTCGTGACTTTACCGGTCAACTCGTGATCTAGCACCAGCGCAACAAATTGAATCGTCTGTAGTACCTAATACAGACGCGTCCGTAGCGGTGTAATTGGATGATTGTTAACCTGTCATGTGTCCTACCAACGTACGTATGTCCGTAACGATTTTAGTGCACAAAATTTTAAATTCAAATTGACTTGTTTTATTGCATACATGTTGTTAAATATAGGTAATAAATAAGTACATACAGTATGAAACATGAACCCTGTAAGAGCACAGTAATGTAATTTTTTAAGTACATTCTAAATATATCGAAAGTTGTATTACAATTCATTTCATAATTTCAAATTTCAGTTTTTTTATAAACTTTTATATATTTTTAAATGGTGGATTAAACACAGTTGATCGCTAGATATATCGTGTGACTTTAGGATCAAATACCAACTCTAACGTATTTGATAATAATGGAAGAAAATAGAAAGAGACATGTGTTCTTTCATAAAAATAAGTACCCGAATATATTGAGTAGAACTCACCACACAGATCAAAGCACAGATAAAACGATATTTAGAATATAGTCGTATTAATACCATAGCCACCAACTTACAGGAAAGAACTTACCTAACTATCGCCGAAATAAGTAAACGAAAAAAATCGTCCGAGAATCAAGATGAAAGTCTATATACTCTATACACTCGCATGTTATAAATAAATTTTTATTATGAGTTCACTCGATTAACGTTTTCGAATAGTAAACGAATTTTGCATGTATAAGTTACACTAAACGCTTAGAGTGTAAACAAACGTGAGCCAACCTCAGTTAAAGAAAAATATAGTAAAGGAAAGCAGTTGTAATTGCCTGTCTGGAACCTTCCTTTCTTGCACATCAGTTATCAATTTTCCAAGCAATGTAATTTGCTCATTGCCAGGTCAAGTTGCTAATTATTTGTGCTAAGTCCTCAATTCAACCTAATTCCAATAGACACTATAGTTCCTTTCAACTTTTTAACGTCACAAAAACATAGTTTGTTACGCTTGTATGTCTTTTGGCTCATTTTCCCACTATCTATTCTCAGTTCCACAAGCGTTGGATCTTCAAAAGATCTCGTTAGTTGTAGCGCCTTGTTATGGTTATGAGTTTTAGAGTTGTCTACAGTTTCTCCCATCATCTGTGGAAGAAGTAATAATTGCAGTAGCAATTGGTTTTACTAACGACTAGGAACATAGATCAAAATTAAGCGTGTCAGTTTGTTTATTCAATTATGTGCATTATGAGGTAACTTAATATCATGGGTATTCACAATAACAAGCTACGGTTATGCTATGCGGTCCTAATCACTTGTTTTGCGTCAGTAAACAATGACGCGACTGTATTCCGCCAATATTGTTCAAGTCTGATTGGCATGTTTAACAATGTTCGTACATTGTCGACTGAGACGCAGTCACGTTGTCGTTCTGGGTGGAGGCAAGTTGTGAAAACTGAGGTGACAAAATTTGAGGAGCAAAGTCTGTCAGATCTGGACGCGAAACGTGATGCTCTCAAGACTAAAACACCTGCAGCTTCTTTTACTACTTTGTCAACGGTGTCCTTACATATCGCCACTATTAAGATTGGCTACTGCAACCACCTAAGAGCACTTGAAAGAGCAAACAAACAACCGTAGCTCTAATTCTAAACTATAGCAGCCACTATAACGGAAGCCAAACACACATTATCGATAATTGATTTTCAACTTCAATGACGTCATTTTGAATAGATTGCTGTTGTCGACTAAAGTGAATAAGCTCTTCACGACGACGGAACGACATCGATGGATTTTCAACTACGTAAAAAGCGTTATTTGAATAATTTTTCCTTGTCTATAGATAATTTCAATTTGCATCAGATCAGCATGGTGATATGAAGAACCGATAAAGTAAAGCTCATTTCCCTACATTGGTTTTACCGGAGTTTAACAGCAGTAAAGCTATTTGTGAACGACTTCATCTTACCTACTTCTGCCACCAAGCAGCAATGTTTGGTGGGTAAGGGTGCTAATGAAATTACAGGCACATGAGGCTTGTCAACTTATGTCTCAGGATGACGGGCGCAGTGGCAGTACCGCTCAGTTCTTTGTGACTTAACGTTCTGAGTGCTACTGTAATTGTAATGGATAGGCGAGTCGCTTACCACCAGGCGCTTGTTCGACCCGTCCCTTGATAAAACCAGTGTGCACATTGCAAACCGTTTGGCCACAGAGGTCGTCAAAATAATATAGGTAGCCTAAAACACCCTTACGTATAAAACAATAGTATTTATTGTTTTACATTATACGATATGAAAGTAATATTCAAAAAGGGATATTGCTGCGTAGTAAATTAAAGATCTGTTCAGATTACTGAAGGATCCAAAGTGAAACGTATCGATTGTTAAACCTAGTTTTAATAGCAGTAGAGCTCCTTGTGAAAGAGTTCGTCTAGGGAAGTACTGCCAGCTCACCTATTTCTACCACTTACCGCGATTGTGGGATATTGTGTTCAGTTTTGAAAGGTAAGGTGAAATTACAGACACATGGGACTTGTCAACTTTTGTGTCAAGGTGGCGGGAGTAGTAGCAGTGCCTTACAGATTAAAGCTCTGAGTGATAACTGCTTTGGAAAGGCATGTCACTTATGACCAGGCGCATGACTTGTTCGTCTCATCACTAACAATTTTAATCATAGATCAAAACGTCTTAATCGAAAGGTCACTAATTTTCGGTAATAAACAGAAAATTTTGAATATTTTATTGCTTACGCAAGAATGACTTAAAACCCAAAGAACCTTTAACCTGTTTAAATGCCCGAGGCCGCACCACATATCGGTTAGGCGTGAAGTTTATTCAAATTATATGGTAGATATGTTTGGGAGATTGATCAGTTAAATAATAAAATTAAGTATTAGACAAAGTAAGTAACTAAAACATGCTATGGGAATCTGAAACAACGACGGTACTACAGACACCCAGACTCGAGACAATATAGAAAAGTTAGTTATGCGTTAACACAGCCGGTAAACAAATCCGGGACCTTAAGGATGGCGCCACTAGGAAAATCGATGTGTAAGCCACTCGACCACGGAGATCGTCAATTAATATTCATCTTAGAAATAAATAAAACAACAAAGACAATAATGGATTTAGATCCGAAATAAATTGGTATCATTATTAGTAACAAACACAAATATTAACCAAGAAACTATAGCAATAGTGTCTAGAATACAATGGTAAAAGTTTATATTTTAATTATAATTTTACACAAAAAATTCACTCAACACACTTAAAAATTATTGCCAGAATTTCAATTTTATATTTGTACCTTACGTCATTGAAATAACGTTACAATTTGGCGAATAAAAAGTGACCAATTATTACTTACAGATCATGGTCGAACGGACAGGGACATAATGGCATTACCGTACATAAAACCAGAACGAAAACGTTCGCATTTTAAAACATAGTTTGATATGAAAACTGAAAAATCAGTCCAACTATAACCAAGGCCTTCAATAAGAAAAAAATCTCCCATTAAGTTAAGACATTATAAAGCTATAACGCGCCGATTTTCAGCTTCGGCTGTAGGCAACTCTTTAGGTATCGTTTTCTTTTCTACGATCCGGAAAGTCTATTATTTATATTTGAAAGACTAGGGATTTTTATACAATTATTTATGAAAGATATGAAGCGCTAGACGTAACTAAACACTAAAATACAGTCACATGAAATTGAAAGAAAATGATACCAAGTCACGGGACGAACAAATTGTGCGCCTGGTGTTAAGCGACACGCATGTCATAACAGTTGTAGTGCCACTCAGAACTTTAATTCGCTACGGCAGTGCCACTGCGCCCGCCGCGCTGAGACACAAGTTGACAAATTCCATGTGACTGTACTTTCACCAGCATCCATACCCTTCAAAATCGGAACACAATAATGCTTGGCGGCAGAAATAGGTAAGGCAGTACTTCGTCCAAGGGGACGAACTCATTAGGTGCCGCTACAAAAAAAAAAATATTTTGTTTTTGATTAAAAGTGGTTACACACACCGACTTTTAGCAGCAATACAAACGCGCGTTTATATCGATGCGATCGCGCGTTTGCATCGATGCAATCGCCTATAACGTGTGGCCATGCACTCGCGCGTTTGACGAACGAGCTTTTACATCGCTGCTAAAAGTGATCTTACCATAGTTATTTCCTATATCTGTGTGTGTAAGCACTGTAAAACAAAAGGTAGATATAGGAAATGAAACTATTTTTCCGGATTTAAATCGCGTATATTTGTTACTTCAAACAAACCAACGTTTCGGTAAATAGTTTAATTTAAATCTATGGCTTGTTCTTTATACTCTCAACGATCCTCGAAAGCGTATTGTGAGTAGATACTGAGTTCGTCATTACAAAATTAATAATATTAAAACTCTCTGTAAAATAGTGTAATAAATCACGCCCAGAGCTAACTACACAATCCACTACGAGAATTCAACAATTTATAAGTAATTTCACAATATGCTAGGAAACCTTCGTTCCTTGTAGAAGGAAAGTGATTTTATTCATGGAGCATTCTGTCGGGAGCACTAATCCTAAGAGCATTTTGCTCTAAGCGCAATCAAGAGCGCATTGTATGTCAATGCAGTTAAGGTACGTTTTTGATTGAAACTGGAATTTGTTTGAAGACAATTGAAAGTGAACCCTAAAGTCATTGAGTTATGATGCGCTCTTAAAGAATAAGTGCTCCAAGAATTCGTGCTCCCAGCGGAATGTACCTTAGATCTTGAGTTTGTAAACTGGTCACGGACAATGTCCATTTTCCTAAACGTCAGATCTTGTTTTTGCCCCTGTTTGTATTTGTCTGGGATGAAAGTGTACTCATCCAACATATAAATGATTCGTTTAGGATGTAGCATTAAAAAGTTTTTAGCTATTTTTAAGCGATTGATATATAGACATTAAACTTCGAGGACTCGGAGCCCTAGCGGTTAGCTCTGTGGGCGATAAATGGATTGATTCATGGTAG
>NW_020653391.1:1975261-1984900 GCF_003589595.1 Hyposmocoma kahamanoa | reverse complement strand
GTGTTCGATCTTTGTATCAATAATTATAACAAAACTAGTGTAGTTATTTCACAAAAAATCTCAATAATACAAATCGTCGGGGTTAGCGCAATTACGCGTAACTAGCATTTGATTATGAGTCTCCATTTCGGTAATTTAGTCGCCAAATCAATTCCGCGTAAATGTCGTGGTAACCAAATTAGCCTGATTTACGGGAATCTATTGTTACCAGTCCGTAGACAACATAAATTAATGTTTACTGTGCAAAAATGAATGAATAGAAATAACAAAGTAATAACGTTAAATCCCTCTCCTGTGAAATTTGATTTGGTACAGATACGCGTCTTTTACCAATGCTACATGCGCGGATTTGCACTATCCCCGACGAAATTACCCTTTTATTGCCATTCTAAGAGTGTAGTCACACGACCAACTGTTTTGTGCGTGTTGTATACTGGGTACGCTGACTTCACTAAACTCTTTCTCTTTTCAGCATATGAGAGTTGTGAAAGCTCCTGTGGTAGATACTGCAATTTGTGACACCTACACGAAACTGCTGCCAGGGCACTACATCTGCATGGGAGGGGTGCAGGACGTCAATCGACATTTCTGTAGAGCAAGTATTATTTTGTACACTCATATACGTTCCAATACTTCGTATAGGTTCACGATTTTACTATTAAATCTTTCTTATAAACCTGCAACGTCAAGTATATAAAAAGCGGTGTCTTGTTATCTAACGCAACGAGATTTTAACCTGCCGCCGGTTCTAATTCCAAAGCACTCTGTAAGCGATCCAATTTGCTTCTCAAATTTATCTTACAAGCTTCACGTTTACTTCAGACAATGCTACAAACGACCAAATCAAATATCAAACATTTTTACAAGTTTTGAACTACATGCAAATTCTAAGTTAACTATAATAGTTGTAACGTACTACAATGAGTAATAATACATATAATACGTTACACTTTGTACGAGATATTAAAAAATAAAGGAATGGACATTGGTTTAGAGAATAGCTGAAATTAAGAAAAAATATATTTTAAATAGGTAAGTAGATAGATAGATAAAATGTTTGTTCAGCTCAAATACAAACAGAAACAAAACATTTACAATCACTTCACAAAGCAGAACATAAAAGCACATAGAACATACATTATTAATTTAATACACATTTATATAAAACACTTACTATGAGAAAAACAAACAAACACTGTGAGAACTACCAAAATTTGATGTACCTATGACTACAGTTAATACTGAAGACCATGAGAAATCAAACAGAGCTGGTTTTCTGCCAGTAACATATGGTGATCGATTGCAACCCAGTAAACCATGCTACCAAAGTGCATCACACGCAAATACATACAACTAACTCTAAAAAGATATACGTATCAAGTAAAAGTGCAAAAGCTTCAGAAAATTGTTAAAAGAAATATTGCTCACAAAACCAGAGTAATGGACAATAAAATTTTTCAAGATTTACCATCGACTACATATTACTACGATTACATTTTAGGTGAAAACTGATAGTTCGTTTCACAATCATGCCAACATAAAATAAATTTTGTTTGTCAAAAACTCTATCAATCTAGATTTCCATAAAGTACGTAGGTTATTTGACAAACGCATTTAGCACTGTTACAGACGACTTAGAAGTTTGACAAACACTTAAAATAATCATCGTAGTAAAACATCGTGATTTCCAATAAACTTAATATTAATGAATAAAGTGACATCTCTCGTTGGTTGCTAATAGCTGTAAAGGTACATGGCGAGCATACATTTCTCACAGATGGCGCTACGCCTAAAAAGTCGTTTAAAACCATAAACAAAGATCTGCAACAAGCACATAGAACAATTTGAGAGGTCTGCTGGTTAATTCCGTCGTTCAGTTGGGAGAGGATCAGCCTCGGTATGTTGGAGGCGCTGGTTTGAGTCCAGCTGGATCGATTCGTTTTAGTAAGGTAGGTGAGGTATATAAGGCCCAGCCGGAAACAAGGCCCAGTATTCAAAAATGGTAGTTAGAATAGTTTAATGATACTAGGTACCTAGTTAGGCATAACAGTAATTCGTTCAGGCTCACATAGAAATTACGTATGCGTGTGCCGCCATTTGGTTATTAGTGTCGTATATAATTTTTTGTCATAAATAATCACGGTTTTCAGTAAGTTTCGCGGTTTTTTCTGTTTTTACTTACGTTGATGTGATCAGAAAATATCGACCTATTACGGAACGTAAGAATATAATTATATGTCTATTTTTACATTAAAAACTTTTGTTATATCTGAAAATGTACTACAGCTTTATAAGGCCTTATAAATACCTCGGGTACGTTATTCATGATTAAACACCTAAAATTTAACCGTTTACAGGGAGCATTAGATAAACGTTCCACCAAGCTCATCATTCAATCAATCATTACTCACTACCACACCAACATGCTAAAGCATAGTTTTCAATTACAGAGAGACAATGGCGGTGCAGTCATCCAAAACAACACCCTCATTGGCGTATCTTCCTACCTCCACTCCTGCGCAGCCTACACACGAACTCATGCCTTCCCAAAAGTATCTAGCTTCGCTCGATGGGTGGAATCTATCATTTGGGATGACGATACTCGACCCACCACAGTGGCAACCACGTCAGTCAGGGCTAAGACTACTAAAGACCTCGGGAACGCAACTGAAGATAATTCTATTGAAGATGAAGCAAGTAGTCCCTCATATGGAGACCCAAGAAATTTTATGTTAACGTTACCTTTTGAACCTATAAACGTGCCTTTACAACCCTCTCAGGACAACTCTGTGTTACCTGGATTAAGTTTATACGAATCGTATCTTCAGAGCAGAGCTCGTGCAAAGACGTCTACGACACAAGACCCTGTTTTAGCTGAACAACAACGGAATAACTTGGAAATGGCGTGGATGCGGAAATATGGTAGTGCATTGATGATGATGCCGCAACAACTGCTCCAGGGAAAGAACTTTGATAAGTTTAACGAGTACACTTAGTGTTCTAAGTAGTTTAAGTGCTAATTTATAAATTGAAGAAATAAATGTTACAAAAACCCTTATCTTGGTGAGTTTATTTAAGGCGACATATTTGACGCGAGCATAGATTTTTAGGAGGTGATGTGTCCGCAAGTTGCGTCACGCAATCTGCGCGCTTAAAATTAACGTGAATAAAATAAGAACAGGCAGATAAAATTTGACACAGATCCGATATTGACAAGCGCCCGATGGCGATCGATGAGGCAGTGGGCGGCGTATCGTTAAACCTCTGGGCAATATTCAATTGTTTTTATTTTTTCATAATATCGTATAGTAAGCTACTCGACTGTCCATAACAGTTGCAGTGCCACTCAGAGCTCTAAATCGCAAAGATCTGGTGGGCACTGCCACTGCGCCCGTCACCCTGAGACATTAAGTTGACAAATCCCATGTGCCTGTAATTTGACCAAAATTTATGGGACAAATGTGAATTCAATAACTATAGGGCTTCAGTTGACAACCAAAATTTAGCAGGTTGTCTGTAGTATTTAAGAAGAAATATTTTCGTTTTAAAATTATGTGCAAATAGATAAATATTTTATTCTTAAAGATTCCGTTTTAGACGTTTATTTTAGCCTGTTTTCGGGATTTTATATGCTAGAATAAAGTACATTTTATCGTGTAACGAATTAGCACGTTCTTTAAACAATATGCTATATTTTTATAAAACCGTTATTTAACAGTAATTACCTAAACCATTTGATCTGCAAAACTGTCTTTCCAGCTTCTTGCCTTGCGATTGACACAAAATAAGTCTACATCAGTAGTGATAATCGAGCTACCTAGTAGAGACCGCTGCAAAACAGCCTATATGTTAGGCTTCTGACTGTTTTCTAGTTGTAGTTTTTGTTTCAGAATCACAATTTTTTTGTTACATTTCATTGGATGGGAGGGTGCAGGTTAATTGATATGATCACGTCAAATTTTATTTAAAATATATACCCCATAAGACACCACCCATATAACCTCAATAGTTGCAGAGATGCAGCAATTTTGTATGGCGGCCATCTTGGATTCGCCATATTAGAATTTTGTTTGGTCCCAGCAGAACCTGATCACGGACCTTGGCAACTTTTGTTTAGATATGAGCGCCGCGATGGTGCGCCGCAGCCACCGCCGCGTTTCCCCCCCGCGTCGCCTCCGCCGACAAATGCAATCGGCGCGCCGTTCAGTTCTATCAGGTTACTATACTTGTTCTGTTCGATCAGGCGTTCCTATCGTACGCATCCACACGCTTACGTATTTTATATGCGTAGTGAAAAGGACGACGCCATAAATTGACATTTCTAAGATAAAACTTTGTTACTTTATATTTGAAGATGTTTTGTTTAAAACATTAATTTGTCAATTTCTCGCTTAGCCATTTTCACTACGCGTACCCAATACGGCATCGTGCGCGTGCGTACGATTGAAGCGCCTGATCGAAGTAATAAAAATTTGGTTACTATAGAAAACACGTTATTTTATTTTTCCTTTGAAAAATAAAATAGCAAACACCGTTATGCAAATTCGTTTCATGGTCGCGCCGCCGAAACGCCGCCGCTACCGACACTTTTTCGTCGACGCGCCGCCGCCGGTTGGTCTATTATCAGCGCTCATATCTACTTTTGTTTGAAAGCCATTAATCCATCTCTGACACTCCGGACAGGCAGTTAATCCTGGAGACCAGTTCGACTTAATATTGTTCGTTAAACCTTCGGCTGAGAGGAGACCTGTGCCCAGTAGTGGGATGCATAAATGGGCTAATGATGACTACGTGCTGATCATGACAAGAAAAATATACTTTAATTCAACCATCTATTCCAAGTAGCTGGAGACGATCGGCTAACGGCATGGATATATCACGAAAAATCTGAGTCAGGTGAAAGGGACTCCATTTTGTGGAGAAAAGACACGCCTGCGTTTTGGTAGCATTAAATTTGACAAGATTGGCATCGCCCTAATCGGAGACTGCCTTAAGTGTCAAATTCTAACGACTAACCTTGGACTCTCGACAAGACTGCTCCTTGTGAAAGAGTTCGCTCAGAGAAGTACTGCCACGTTATCTATTTCTGCCGCCAAGCAGTAAAGTCAGCATTACTGTGTTCCGGTTTTGAAGGGTAAGTGTGCTGGTGAAATTACAGGCACATGGGACTTGTCAACTTATGACACAAGGTGACGGGCGCAGTGGGAGTGCCCATTTACTGCTTGTCGGCAGAAATAGGTAAGGTAGCAGTACTTCTCTGGACGAACTCTAACAAATCTCTACTGCTACCGAAATAATAAGTAAATCGAAATAAAAGTAACACACAACATTGTTCAATTCATAAGACAGTTTGTATAACCATTCATTAATGTCTTTCTCTATACATTTACTCAGTCGGCCGTCTCTTGATCGAGAGGAGGAATATTGGGCCAATATAAATAAATATTCCATTATTCTTGTCTCGCTTTATTTCCGTCTATTGACTTCATTAATATAAAATGTTACGTTCAGTTCAGTTTAAGTTGATTTGTCAAAATCATAAACATAGTATATATAAGAGAAGTATGGTAACTCTATGAAAACGTAGCAGCGCTGCCCGTAAGTGCGCGCATGAGCGACGAAGAAGATATAGCTTTTATCTATGGGAATATAGCAGTACCTACCCTAAATTATATATTAAATAATAATCTAACATGCCTCAACAACAATGAATTGCTTAAAAAAATTAACTTATCTCACTGTAGATGGATGAATTTGAAAGCGAGTCCAAAAATTACTTACTCTGTGGAATAACCCATATTAGCTTATTTCCTCGAAGACTGCCGCACTGTTGCCGCGCTCCGCAAGAGTAACCCGGCTTTTGAGTGGAAGTTACACACCCTAATGTAACAGCGACAACAACAACAACAACTTATTTACGAATATAATCCTAGTCTTTAACTGCCTCCGTGACCGAACGGTTACCATGCCACGCAGAGGTCCCTGGTTCGATTCCCGGGCCGGGAGAAATATTTTTATGGCCTACATTTATTTATTTCGCGAGTTTGCGTGTAATTTGTGGTTGTCACCATGGCACCCTCGACACAGGGTTTCCCTAGCGCGGGGTTATATTGAGTGTGTACGTTATTTATTTATTTATTAGTCTCCCCTATATCTTCACGTCGCTCTCGCGCAAGTCGTGCTGGCCCTACTGCGCTATGCAACGCGACTTCGTAGTAATTAGAGCCACCTTGCGTTTTCAGTAGTAAATGCCCTAAATCTGAATAATGTTTGATAAAACAAAAACTATTTGAAACGAAAATGCAATGTTGAGACTAGCATACTACACATCAATTCCCTAAGTGTAACGACTAATTTCGTCCGTAAAATTTTTCTACCTCTCTCCGGCAAAGTTGTCACTTCCCAGATGTGGTCTTATTATACAAAGAGTGCGAATTGTTGGTATACTAAAAAACTCACAGAAAGATAAAAGGCATCCCCTATTTCTTACAATAAAGTAATAGAATGGTCAATTCATATAATAGCAACGTCGTGTTTTAGTCATTATTTACCATTTATTTCGCAAAAAACTCATGCATAATAACTGAATACACTATGAATATCTTTTACGAGATATATCTTTCTTGGCTACCGATCAAAAAAGCCTTTTAACATTTTATACCACAGTAGGTGATACTAAAGAACCTAAGAGCTCATAAGGCTTTCCACTGAAGGTACTTTACCAACCGGCACACGTATTTTTGCTAAAGAGAGGATATAGCCCACACACGACCCGATATTACTGGCTTTATCAGCGAATGAGGAAAGTTAGGCGTGATAAAAATGTTTACAAATATTTATTTATTTAATTTAACAGGCTTTTAGGCTGGATTTTGACACTTTTAGGTAGATAGGTAGAGAGATAGATAAACGCTTTATTCACTGGTATGACACAAATACATATTGAATACAACAGGAAAATTAAAACATTTTTTGTCGTAGCAGTGTAATGGCGCTGACTCAGCATATGCCTAAGTTCCCTAAGGCGCTGGTTTTCAGTCAGAACCAACAAGAGGTACTAAATCTAGAAGTTATTTGTAATGAAAGATCTAATAAACGGGACGGAAATTGTTTATTAAAATAATAAACGTAATAAAGTGTGAATAGCGCATCTAAAGTAACCTATTCAATATGTAAATGCATGTGCGGATTTGAATATATAAATGTAACTAAGCAAAAATTATGATTGTTAATATGTTTTAGTGTAATGAATCAAAATAAAGATGTATATTTAGAGAGGCTACGAAGAAGAGTACAGAAAACTAGTATTAATATTAAAATTTCAACAAATTAGACAGTAGTTTGTAACGAGTGTAGGTATTGCCGGTATAGTGCTTTGAATTTGTGTTTGGAAGACTTGGTCACCTTCTACTCTATCTACGTCTTTCATAAGTCTTAACACTTATCTCTACACATTCACACATCACTGATATGCCTGAAACTCGAGTACGTTCCGCAAGTTGCAGAATAAACATTACTCAAGCTGTTTCTGAAGTTTTTTCTTTTACTTGAGTGTGGTTTTGAAATATGAAAAATTAGTTTAGCGATGGGCGAGTCGAGTCATTTGACTCGAGTAACTCGAGTTACTCCCACAACGAGTCAACTCGAGTTACTTTTTTATGAAGTCGAGCTAGCTCAGTTCGGTACCTGCACCGCCGAGCCGAATACTTGATTCATACAGCGCAATACGCAGCTTCTCACTCGGTCGGTTCGGCGACCTTCCGAACACGCACGAGTCGCGAGAGACGGGCGAGTTGTTTGACTCGGTTAACTCGAGTTACTCCCACGAGTCAAGTCGATTCACTCGGTTCATTTCCCGCCTAGCCGAATACTTCATTCATACAGCGCGTAGGTTATTCTTTCTCACTCGGTCGGTTCGGCGACTCGGTGAATCGTCGATTCGAGTTCTACTCGCGACTCGCGGTTACTCAGTCGAGTTAACTCGAGTTAACAGTCACGTCAACTCGAGCAACTCGAGTTGAAAAAAATACAACTCGTCTCACCGCTAAGTTAATTCACACAATTTTTCTTACGCGAGCAGTTGGTAAGTATATTGTTTCGCACAGGAAATTGTATTGGAAAAAGAATGTGTAACTAATGATAGTTATAGGATGAAATGGGCTACTTAAATATAGCAATAAATCTTCAGCCTGGAATTATTTACACCACAAAATTGTCAGTTCGCGGCAAAGAGGAAATATTTTTTTATTATACCAAGTGAGGGGACAAACAAGTCGTAGGTTTGGTGGTAAGCGACACGCCTGTTGATAACAGTTGTAGTGCCACTCATAGTCACCCTGAAACATAATACGACAAGTCCCATGTGCATGTAATTACACCAGCGACCTTACTCCTCAAAACCAGAACGCAGTAATGCTCACATCGCAGTACTTCTTTGGACGATTTATTCCACAGGGAGCTCTACTGCTACTAAAAATACTATGAACAGTAGAGTAGTAACGTCAGATTATACAATTTCGAATTGGTTAGTGATTTATCACAACTTTTCAGGAGAGAGGCTTAAAGATTTTAAGAACAAATAATATGTTTCACGTAATTCGTGTTATTTTGGTGTCACCACTTGGTTTTATACCAAGGCTACGATTTTATCTCATTTGCTTTTATTTATTTACTCGCTTCTAGTCGATAACAGAAAACCGTTGTTGCAGAAGTTCATAAACCCGTTCTCTGTGTTACAATTTTCGAAGATCAGGAATAGAAACCAGTCAAATATTTTTAGTAGTAGTGATGGATAGGGGAAGCAGTGGGCCTCCTCTGGGCTAATGATAATGATGTTAAATCAGATATATAAAGTATCTTTAAGATGTGACTGTCTAGGCAACTTTTGTGTGAGCTTTTTTTCGTTCCATTATATATCCTATTTTTGTTCCTGGGCTAGGTAGTATTCAAGAGCATTCCATCCAGAGCTCCTTCGGAAAGTTCGTCCAGGGCAGTACTGCCACCTTACCTATTTCTGCAGCCAAACGGTAATGTGAGCATTACTGTGTTCCGGTTCTGAAGAGTAAGGGTGCTGGTGAAATTACAGGCACATGGGACTTGTCAGCCTATGTCTAAGGGTGAAGGGCGTAGTGGGAGTGCCTCTCAGAACGTTATGATTTAAAGCTATGAGTGGCACTGCAACTGTTATAGACGGCCTTGTCGCTTACCACCAGGCGCATGATTTGTTTCTCCCGTCACTTGTAATCATAAAAAGAAATATTTAAATAACTTAGTGGATTATCGCTACAAGCATCTGTGTACTACATGGAAAGGACCTTTGGGAACTTGGGAATTTGAAGGCTAATTTAACAAATTTATATAATAAATTAACTTTTAGAAATTGGTTCTAGTCTGGGAGTTTTGTAATCGAATTTGTTATTTCGTATTATGTGGCCCTAGTGATTACTTTACGCTTTCCGAAATGTCGTCTATTTTATTCCTTATTATAGCCCCTCGCTTTAGAAGCAATGACTACACGAAATTGTTATTACTGTACAAACGAGGTCACCCCGAAAATTCTCCTTTATTTGATGAACCTACTCATCAATAACCCATACAATTTTTCTAAAGGTACACATAAAAAGTCAGCTATTCTTTAGT
>NW_020653391.1:1968461-1975161 GCF_003589595.1 Hyposmocoma kahamanoa | reverse complement strand
TTTTTTTTTTTTTTTTTTTTTTTTTTTTTATTGTGACTCGGCAAAATGACTGCACCGCGCCTGATGGAAAGTGCGAATACAGTCCAGAGATGAGAGTAACGGATGGAAAACACAAATATCTTCACTCCGTCACTATCATTTTGCCGGTCTGGCCAAATGCTTCTTCACACTACGTTTGAAGGACCCGATGTTATAGAGGGGAGGGAATACATGCGCCGGGAGTTGGTTCCACAATTTGATTGTTCGGCATAAAAACGAATTGCCAAACTTTTTAGTGCGGGACGGTATTGAACTGACCGTCCATCTGTGGCAACGCAGTCCGGCACGGGTGGTCCGCTGATGGAAAGGAGAGGAAGGGATAAGGTTGAATAACTCTTCAGAGCACTCACCGTGGTACAGGCGATAGAATACGCTAAGAGACGCTATATCTCTGCGAAGCTGTAACGACTCCGCATGCTCAGTTACATGAGGATCATTGACAACACGGAAGGCGTAGCGCTGCAGTCCATCTAGGGCATCGAGCAAGTACTTGGCAGAGCCGTCCCAAAGGTGCGAACAGTACTCCATGCTGCTTTATTTCATAGGTAAGATTTTTTAATTCAATTTAGCACTTATTTTTAATAAAGCACTAGAAATCGTCATATAGGTTAAACTCTACTGCTCATACGTAAAGCAGATTCCCCTGAAGAGAATGAGCAAGAAAATTTAGGGGTGCTCTTTGTAAAATTTCACAGAACGATGAATTGAATGAAATGCATTAGAAGTACTTAGTGCATGTGCCACGTGTGCCAACAATACGCGGAGTTCTATATACTTGAGCTCAGTCCTCAGTTTAAGTAGCAGTAGAGCTCCTTGTGAAAGAGTTCGTCCAGTGAAGTACTGCTACCCCTTACCTATTTCTGCCGCCAAGCAGTAATGTGAGCGTTACTGCGTTCCGGTTTTGAAGGTTAAGGGTGCTGGTGAAATGCAGGCATATGGTACTACGCTTGGGATTACTGTGTAGCACGCCCCGGTACGCATTCGCTCCCCGCAGGTCGCCCCCGGACCGCTTTTCCCGCTGTACCATCTCTGTGTGGCCTGAGCTTTAGATTGTATCATTACTTTCCATTATTACTTATGACATAAAATAGTTTTTTTATGATAATCGCAAACGACTAACGCATGATTGTACCCTGGCAATAAGCCCAAACAGTGACCAAAAACGAAACTTACCCACAAAAAATAAAAATCTACTATAGCTTCCTTGTATCCGGTACAACCACGTCAAGTGATCATTGTGAAGAATGCCGGCGATGATAGCAAAATCCCACGACTGGTCATTCGATCTTTACTGCTAAATCTTATATTGTATTTTTTTTAAGCAACTCCTCCTTGTGAAAGAGATCGTCCTGGGAAATACTGCCACCTTACCTATTTCTGCTGCCAAGCAGTAAATTACTGCGTTCTGGATTAGGTGCTGGTGAAATTACAGGTACATGGGACTTATCCAATTATGTCTCAGGATGACGGGCACAATGTCAGTGCCCCTGAGATCTTTGTAGCTTAAAGTTCTGAGTGGGGCTGTAACTGTTATGGACAGGTGTGTTCCTTAACCAGGCGCATGACTTGCTCGTCCTGTCACTTGATATTATAAAAAAACTCCATTTACTCTTTTTACATTATGGTCGTGTCAAAAAAGCCTCGTTTTGCTCTTTGGAAAAATGATAGTCCCACATGTAATATTATACATGGTGTTGTTTCATATCATCGTTAAAACGTTTTATTTAATTTGAATAAATTTTCAATTTTCTGATAACAATTTTATTGTTACAAGAAACGAAAATAAACCTTATACCACTGCACGTTTTTGTAGAACTAAGTAAACATCTCAGATTTACGGTCATTCACTCATTGACCGCTAAATAGCAGCACATTGATTGAAATTTCAATATGAAGTCAAAACGTCGTAACTTGCAATAATAGGTACCGAAATTTTAACGATATGCGAACAGAGTAAAGTTTAAATTATATTAACAGTCCACGACCCCTATTCAGAACTCTTCGATATCTTAACCGAATCGTTCGATTGCATATCGTTCTCTAATCGAAGGGCGCTTTCCGAGCTATTCAGATTATTCGAGTTAAAACGTTCGATTTGGATACGATTATCTATTTCGGATAGCATATTATTTATCGTTATCCAATAACGTTTACGGAGTTAGTTGGCGAATATAGATTACTAGAAAAATGAAATCCTTTTATATACATTTTTAAGACTATATATAGGAATGCGTACGTCCGCGCTTTTAAATAAATTTATAACATTGAACAAAATCCAGATTTTATTTAAAATAATAAAAGATTTCCATATTACATTCTTGCTTTGTAAACAATAGGACGTTCGGTAACTGTGTTCTGAATAACGTTTGTTGCCTTTGCACGGGAGTGACGTCATATCGGTTCGGTTTCGAATACGACAATTTGACGTTCGATTCGGTCGTTGTGAATAAAAATGAAAAGACATCGTACGAAATGTAATCGAATCGGTCGACAACACAGTTATCGTAAGGTTCTGAATGGATTTGCAGAATTTGTTACTTCCTTTCAATTAGAAACTACGACCAATAATTATCAAGGTTTCATAATGTTTCAAATTATGAATGTGTGAGTTTTGGCAATAGTGGTTCTAATAGTAATCGAAGCTTAAGGCACGTCCAATTCTTTTCTTCCGTGGTAAATATACATTCGTACATATTTATTATTTACAATTTTTATTTCAAAATTCATAGATCGAGGTGTTTGGAAGAGCTAAACGGGTCACTACCACGTATTTTTGTTATTCAAGTACCCAAAAGCTGTATACTATGTATACCTTTAGTATTAAATCTTTGTTTCAACCGGCCAACAGTCAGGAGGTCTACTTAAAGAAAAGTGATTTCCTAAATGATGAACACTTACGTTACAAAGTATTTACCATCGGAAATGCGATACCAGCCATTAGGGAGACAAGAAATATTGTCTCCTGTGCATTTATTGAGCGTTGGTAACCTAGTGAAAGAACGGATACTTCTGAATTGAGTGATCAACCGACATTTACCTATATTTTTAAATGTTACGCACATTTGTCAATGTTTAAGAGTAATAAATCTCGCGAACGGTAGGCCAACTTACCTATTTCTGTTGCGAAGCAATAAAATGAGCATTACTGCGTTCCAGTTTCAAAGGGTAAGGGTGCTGGTGACATTACAGGCACATGGGACTTGTCAGTTCATGTGTTAGGTTAGGTATCGGGCCCAGTCGCAGTGCCTCTAACTCAGATCTTTATAATTTACACCTATGAGTAGTACGGCGACTGATATAGACAGGCGTGTCGGTCGTTTCATCATGCTCCTACTGGGCGTTTATACTGAGGAGCATAATATGTCCTTATGCTCCTACTGGTAGGACCAAAAGGATAAATGTGTCCTCGTGCTCCTACTAATGTACTGTCCCTATATTTATATGTAATTGATATTGTAGTACTCGTATGTATGTTATCGATGAGATTACATAACAGATGATTCATGAATTATAGTGTTCTGTACAGAGCAGGGAAGGAAATTTCTTGAAAGTCTTTCAGAATTTTTCAATGACGCTACCTTTAAAAGTTACCCTAAACCTTTTGCTTCATTGTTAATAATTTACGGAGATCTTTGTGGTCCTTCGAATGAAATAAATACAGTGCCTTTGATATATGCATTCATGCCAGATAAAAAATAGCAAAGTCATGTAATTGTTTTCCATGGCAGTGATCCGTGTAGCTCTTTCAGGTTGTTTCTGTACGTACATTTAAGTTACTATATTAATTTTGAAGAGCAGTTCTAGAGTTTCTTTACGAAAGAGCGAAAGGGACAATTTCAAGTGTAATTTTCTTCTTACCTATGAAATAAATATATTTTTTACTTTTTTATTTTGATATTTTTTTATTCTAGTTCAGTGTACATATTAGATACGACGTCACGATAGGAGCTTAAGGATATATCAGTCCTCGTGCTCCTACCAGTAGGAGCACCCAGTAGGTGCATGAGGAAACGGCCGGCGTATCGCTTACCAACAGACGACCGATTTGTTCCCGTCACTTAGTATTATAAAAAAACGGTGAAGACAAACATAGTGATTAACTCTATTGATTAAAAAATGCTTCACTTTCACTTAATGGCTCAAATGTTTGCACTATGGGCGTTGGAAGAGGTGGTCATAGGTTCGATTCCCGGTAGGACCGTTTACTGAATAACAACGGACGCCTTAAACTCTATGTTTTCTATATTGATTCTGGTATGGGTGTTCTGGGTAATGCCGCGTAGTGAATGCCATTGCTCTAATAGTCATAGTACAGGGAATTCCCTTATTGGAGACCAGGTAATGAGTGAAGTCAGGTCAGTTACACGATTATAAAGTGTGCTTACATATTGAATAATAGACAATATCACATAAGGTGCTCTGATCCCAAAGTAAGTAACTAAAGCTAGTCGTTGAAAACCAAATACAAAGACCCGACAACAAGGACATGGAAAAATTCGTGAGGTCTGCTAGTTCGTTCCGTGGCTTAGTTAGCATAGCGTCTGGCACGGTTTGCTGGAAGACGTCGGTTAGAATCCGGCCGGATTGAAGGAATTTTTTCTAAGTGTTCGTATTAATAAACATAACAACTAGTAGAGTAATAGGAAATGAAACTATTTTTCCGGATTTAAATCGCGTACATTTGTTTAGGGCCCTGTACAGGTCCCATGTCAACCGTGACGATAGGCCCTGTAAACCTAAACGTTTTATAATTATAGCGTACACACTCAACATAGCTCCGCACTAGGGATACCCTGGGTCGCGGGTGCCATGGACACACTCATAGACAACCACAAATTACACCCAAACTCACGAGAGAAATAAATGTAGGTCATACAAATATTTCTCCCGGCCCGGGAATCAAACCTGAGACCTCTGCGTGGCAGTCCGGCCGGCAGTGTTGACCGTTCGGCCACAGAGGCAGTTAATATGTATATTTTGTGGCTATGTATAACAATCGCGAAAACCTAAGAACTCGATACTGGAGTAATTTCACAAAAAAATTGAATATCCATTCAATACAAATTTAATTACAGCACGTGAGTTATGGAAATCGAAAACAACCACCACAAACACCCTGACCTGAGACAAAATAAAAGAGTTAGCTTTCTACATTGTGTTAGTGCTGGGAATCGAAACAGAGATGGCGACACCGTGAAAACTGGTATGCAAGCCACTCTACAACCTAGGTCGTAAAGATAAAAGATAAGATAAAGATAAAGATCGATTTATTTGTGAAAGTAGGTACAAAAAGTTCATCAGATCAGTTCCATACATTAACAGTGCTACTACAACCAGTTTCGTCGAAACATACAAATATAATTAGTGGTAGTCGCATAATGTACAAAATATTATAATTAAAAACTGTCAAAAACTAGTAAACATGTAAAGAAAAAATATAATAAAAATTAGTAAAAATTAACAATGTCAAAAATAAAGCGAAAAATCATGTTAATGTCAAACGTACATAATTAACATTTCTAAGCCTCCATAAAATCGTAAATAGTTATTATTATATTAATAAACACTTCTGTTATCTCATGTACTCAATGTATGCTTACTTTGAAGGAAAGTCAGTGCCCTCATAGTCATCAACTCTTCATATTATCTAGGAAGGTTTTGACCAAACTCCACCATGGTGGCCAGAAAAGTTTATTTTCCAAATTGGTACTACTGGGTTCCCAAAGTGCTCTCGCAGTGTTCACATCTCGGCCGCCAAAGTCACCAAATACATTACTACTTTTCTCAATGGAATCAAAAATATTAACTTAAAAACATTCACTATCACACCCCAATCGGGGTCAGGGTGTCACACACTTCATCAATATTCACAGGCTTGAAGTTATGTGCGAATGTTCTAATCCCATCTGGGTTGGGACCAGGCACTTCGACGTTCAATTTCCTGAATAGGAAATTTGTCAATATCTTCCATGGAAGTGGGGTAACCGTGATTTTTCATTTTTAGGACTCTTACTAGAGAACAACACAGAGGTGTACTTGTATTTACTTTTTATTTCAATAACACTGCCATTGATATGGAGGGATAGCACTAAAAACATATAAAAATATGATAATTACAACAAAACTCGTACTAAATTAAGAATGTGTTTTCGTTATTTTTTTAAATATTTTTCTCTCTTTCAATGTAATTCTTGTTGCTTCAAGTCATGCAGACATTCGGTTATTCGTACTTGATTTTATTCTCACGAGATTGGCATAGCCTAGTATGGGAATCATAGTTTAGTATTTAAAATGGTTAATTCTAAAAAAAAATTTAAGTATCTTACACAAACAAGAGCCCAGTCAGGGTGTTATGATCCATTAATTACAAATATTTTTACGTGTATCCAAAAATTGGTTTAATTTCTCCGTAAATCTCACTTAGTCACTTTAATATATAATATTATTACTACACTAACAAACAATATAAAATGTGTTGGTTAAACTACAGTGAGCCGAAAGTACGATAATTCTTACAGACAACGTCTATACATATTACCACCGCGGTAATATGTATAGACGTAGCCAAATTCCAATTAAAAATGCGTAGATAAAAAAACTGCACATGTTGCTAAATGTTAAATTGGTAAAATATTACAAAATTTTAACTTACATTTTAAGA